>NC_034203.2:46048327-46078327 GCF_002021735.2 Oncorhynchus kisutch | reverse complement strand
CCAATGGTCCAGCCCAATACTGCTAGACTAGAGGACAGGTCTGGTCTCCAATGGTCCAGCCCAATACTGCTAGACTAGAGGACAGGTCTGGTCTCCAATGGTCCAGCCCAATACTGCTAGACTAGAGGACAGGTCTGGTCTCCAATGGTCCAGCCCAATACTGCTAGACTAGAGGACAGGTCTGGTCTCCAATGGTCCAGCCCAGTACTGCTAGACTAGAGGACAGGTCTGGTCTCCAATGGTCCAGCCCAATACTGCTAGACTAGAGGACAGGTCTGGTCTCCAATGGTCCAGCCCAATACTGCTAGACTAGAGGACAGGTCTGGTCTCTAATGGTCCAGCCCAATACTGCTAGACTAGAGGACAGGTCTGGTCTCTAATGGTCCAGCCCAATACGGCTAGACTAGAGGACAGGTCTGGTCTCCAATGGTCCAGCCCAATACTGCTAGACTAGAGGACAGGTCTGGTCTCTAATGGTCCAGCCCAATACTGCTAGACTAGAGGACAGGTCTGGTCTCTAATGGTCCAGCCCAATACTGCTAGACTAGAGGACAGGTCTGGGCTCTAATGGTCCAGCCCAGTACTGCTAGACTAGAGGACAGGTCTGGTCTCTAATGATCCAGCCCAGCCCAGTACTGCTAGACTAGAGGACAGGTCTGGACTCTAATGATCCAGGCCAGCCCAGTACTGCTAGACTAGAGGACAGATCTGGTCTCTAATGGTCCAGCCCAGTACTACTAGACTAGAGGACAGGTCTGGTCTCTAATGGTCCAGCCCAATACTGCTAGACTAGAGGACAGGTCTGGTCTCTAATGGTCCAGCCCAGTACTGCTAGACTAGAGGACAGGTCTGGACTCTAATGGTCCAGTCCAGCCCAATACTGCTAGACTAGAGGACAGGTCTGGTATCTAATGGTCCAGCCCAGTACTACTAGACTAGAGGACAGGTCTGGTCTCTCCAGCCCAGTACTGCTAGACTAGAGGACAGGTCTGGTCTCTGATGGTCCAGCCCAGCCCAGTACTGCTAGATTAGAGGACAGGTCTGGTCTCTAATGGTCCAGTCCAGCCCAGTACTGCTAGACTAGAGGACAGGTCTGGTCTCTAATGGTCCAGCCCAGTACTGCTAGACTAGAGGACAGGTCTGGTCTCTAATGGTCCAGCCCAGTACTGCTAGACTAGAGGACAGGTCTGGTCTCTAATGGTCCAGCCCAGTACTATTAGACTAGAGGACAGGTCTGGTCTCTAATGGTCCAGCCCAGTACTGCTAGACTAGAGGACAGGTCTGGTCTCTAATGATCCAGCCCAGTACTGCTAGACTAGAGGACAGGTCTGGTCTCTAATGGTCCAGCCCAGTACTGCTAGACTAGAGGACAGGTCTGGTCTCTAATGGTCAAGCCCAGCCCAGTACTGCTAGACTAGAGGACAGGTCTGGTCTCTAATGGTCCAGCCCAGCCCAGTACTGCTAGACTAGAGGACAGGTCTGGTCTCTAATGGTCCAGCCCAGTCCAGTAATTCTAGACGAGAGGAGAGGTCTGAAGAAGTCGTTGTCACACAGCTTTGCAGAGTAAATGTCAACGTATGTGAACCTGCGTACGAGGCTAATGAAGGAATGTGAACCTGTGTACGAGGCTAATGAAGGAATGTGAACCTGCGTACAAGGCTAATGAAGGAATGTGAACCTGCGTACGAGGCTAATGAAGGAATGTGAGCCTGGGTCTGAGACTAATGAAGGAATGTGAGCCTGGGTCTGAGACTAATGAAGGAATGTGAACCTACGTATGAGGCTAATGAAGGAATGTGAACCTGCGTACGAGGCTAATGAAGGAACGTGAACCTGCGTACGAGGCTAATGAAGGAATGTGAACCTGCGTACGAGGCTAATGAAGGAATGTGAACCTGCGTACGAGGCTAATGAAGGAATGTGAACCTGCGTACGAGGCTAATGCAAAACGAATGTTTGGGTGTTATGCTGAATAAGTGCCCAAACACCCTCAAAGGTCAGTGAAAGCAAACACCAAACTTCGTCCTAAACTTGGCCCTCAGTGGATAGTCGCCTCGTTAAAGTTAACAAAGTTTAAAAAACAGAGTGCTAATCAAACACTATGGAAAATGCTCACTCAAATAAAATATAGTCTAAACTCTTGGCTCCTGTAGAAAAGCCTAATCTAATCAAGACTCCTATGGGTGAGTCTCAAAAGGTATTCTCCCTTTTCACTATCCTGTGCACTACGTAGAGCCCTGGTGAAAATTAGGGCTTTATATAAGGAATAGGGTGCCACTCGGGACACGGACTTTGTTTCCACTAGATGGAAGATGTTATTGTTTTGAAACTCTGTTCATCACAAATGGATGAAAGAAACGGAAAGAAAAACTCTCGTCCAACAACACCAAGTCAAGCCAACAACTTTCATTTGTATTTTTCCCTCTCCTGTTAAAAGAGAGAGTATTTATATTGTACCAGCAGTGGTGAAACCTTCCTGTTGAAAAGGCAACTGAAAACTACTGACATGCAACACATTTACATCTGTACACGCACACATTAAGGATCTATAAAATTCATTTAGGGTCTGTGTCCTGGACACAGACTCTACTGAGTCCACAGAAGCCTATTTATTCAACATCATTTTGAGTCCAGGTGTAGTGTTAATCTGGATCAACATGTAGTGTTAATCTGGGTCCAGATGTAGTGTTAATCTGGGTCCAGATATAGTGTAAAACTGGGTCAACATGTAGTGTTCATCTGGGTCAACATGTAGTGTTAATCTGGGTCCAGGTGTAGGGTTAATCTGGGTCAACATGTAGTGTTAATCTGGGTCCAGATGTAGGGTTAATCTGGGTCAACATGTAGTGTTAATCTGGGTCCATATATAGTGTTAATCTAGGTCAACATGTAGTGTTAATCTGGGTCAACATGTATTGTTAATCTGGGTCCAGGTGTAGGGTTAATCTGGGTCAATATGTAGTGTTAATCTGGGTCCAGGTGTAGGGTTCCTCTGGGTCAATATGTAGGGTTAATCTGGGTCCAGATGTAGGGTTAATCTGGGTCAAGATGTCGGGTTAATCTGGGTCAAGATGTCGGGTTAATCTGGGTCAAGATGTAGGGTTAATCTGGGTCAATATATAGGGTTAATCTGGGTCAAGATGTAGGGTTAATCTGGGTCAACATGTAGGGTTAATCTGGGTCCAGATATAGTGTTAATCTGTGTCAACATGTAGTGTTAATCTGGGTCAACATGTAGTGTTAATCTGGGTCCAGATGTAGTGTTAACCTGGGTCCAGATGTAGGGTTAATCTGGGTCCAGATGTAGGGTTAATCTGGGTCAACATGTAGGGTTAATCTGGGTCAACATGTAGTGTTAATCTGGGTCCATATGTAGTGTTAATCTGGGTCAATATGTAGTGTTAATCTGGGTCAATATGTAGGGTTAATCTGGGTCAAGATGTAGGGTTAATCTGGGTCAACATGTAATGTTAATCTGGGTCAATATGTAGCGTTAATCTGGGTCAATATGTAGTGTTAATCTGGGTCCAGATGTAGGGTTAATCTGGGTAAATATGCAGGGTTAATCTTGGTCAATATATAGGGTTAATCTGGGTCAATATATAGGATTAATCTGGATCCAGGTGTAGGATTAATCTGGGTCCAGATGTAGGCTTAATCTGGGTCCAGATGTTCATCTGTTAATATCATCAACACCTGTCCTGCACGTTCTGCTACTGTCTGTCTGTACAGCTGGGATCCACACTAGCCAGCCGGCAACCCACTGTCATTCTGACCGGATGTGTTCATAATATGCTTTTCAGATCTCACACCTCTTTCTCCCCATCACTCATTCAGATCTCACACCTCTTTCTCTGTCCATTCACTCCTCTTTCTCCCCCATAACTCGTTTAGACCTCACACCTCTTTCTCTCCATCACTCGTTCAAACCCCACTCCTCTTTCTCCCATCTTGTCGCAATCACTTCTTCAATATGTCACTTACTGTAGGCCCTTATCCAGACAGACAGACACACAGACAGACAGACAGACAGACAGACCTTATCTAGACAGACAGACCTAAATCAGACAGAGGGGCTGAGTCACTGGCTTACTGGTGCTCTTCCATGCCGTCCCTAGCAGGGGTGCGTCACTTGAGTGGGTTGAGTCACTGACGTGATCTTCCTGTCCGGGTTGGCGCCCCTCTCGGGTTCGTAACCTGGGGGAGATCTTCGTGGGCTACACTCAGCCTTGTCTCAGGGTATTAGGTTGGTGGTTGAAAATATCCCTCTAGTGGTGTGGGGGCTGTGCTTTGGCAAAGTGGGTGGGGTTATATCCTGCCTGTTTGGCCCTGTCCGGGGGTATCGTCGGACAGGGCCCCAGTGTCTCCCGAGCACCCCTGTCTCAGCCTCCAGTATTTGTGCTGCAATAGTTTGTGTGTCGGGGGGCTAGGGTCAGTCTGTTATATCTGGAGCATTTCTCCTGTCTCATCCGGTGTCCTGTGTGAATTTAAGGATGCTCTCTAATTCTCTCTCTCTTTTCTCTCTTTCTCTCTCTCTTTCTCCCTCTCTTTCTCTCTCTCTTCTCTCGGAGGACCTGAGCCCTAGGATCATGCCTCAGGACTACCTGGCCTGATGACTCCTTGCTGTTCCCAGTCCACCTGGTCATGCTGCTGCTTCAGTTTCAACTGTTCTGCCTGCGGCTATGGAACCCTGACCTGTTTACCGGATGTGCCACCTTGTAACGGAACTGCTGTTTTGGACTCTCTCTCTCTATCGCACCTGCTGTCTCTAACTCTGAATGATAGGCTATGAAAAGCCAACTGACATTTACTCCCGAGGTGCTGTCCTTTTGCATCCTGTGCAACTACTGTGATTATTATTATTTGACCATGCTGGTCATTTATGAACATTTCAACATCTTGGCCATGTACTGTTATAATCTCCACCCGGCAGAGCCAGAAGAGGACTGGCCACCCCTCAGAGCCTGGGTCCTCTCTAGGTTTCTTCCTAGGTTTCTACCTTTCTAGACAGACAAGCCTTATACAGACAGACAGGCCTTATCCACACAGACAGACATGCCTTACACAGACAGACAGACAGACAGACAGACAGACAGACAGACAGACAGACAGACAGACAGACAGACAGACAGACAGACAGACAGACAGACAGACAGACAGACAGACAGACAGACAGACAGACAGACAGACAGACAGACAGACAGACAGACAGACAGACAGACAGACAGACAGACAGACAGACAGACAGACAGACAGACAGACAGACAGACAGACAGACAGACAGACAGACAGACAGACAGACAGACAGACAGACAGACAGACAGACAGACAGACAGACAGACAGACAGACAGACATTATCCAGACATTATCCAGACATTATCCAGACAAACAGACATGCAAACTGCCAGGCCTTATGCAAACAGACAGACAGACAGGCCTTATCCAGACAGACAGATAGACAGGCCTTATCCTGACAGACAGACAGACAGACAGACAGACAGACAGACAGACAGACAGACAGACAGACAGACAGACAGACAGACAGACAGACAGACAGACAGACAGACAAACAGGCATTATCCAGACAAACAGACATGCAAACTGCCAGGCCTTATGCAAACAGACAGATAGACAGGCCTTATCCTGACAGACAGGTCTTATCCAGACAGACAGGCCTTATCCAGACAGACAGACAGACCTTATCCAGACAGACAGACAGGCCTTATCCAGGCAGACACAAACAGGAATTACCTAAGAGAGGCTTTAGACAGACAGACAGACAGACAGACCAGACAGACAGACAGACAGACAGGCCTTATCCAGACAGACAGATAGGCCTTATCCAGGCAGACACAAACAGGAATTACCTAAGAGAGGCTTTAGACAGACAGACAGACAGACAGGCATGCCTTATGCAGACAGGTCTTATCCAGACAGACAGGCCTTATCCAGACAGACAGACAGACCTTATCCAGACAGACAGACAGACCTTATCCAGACAGACAGACAGGCCTTATCCAGGCAGACACAAACAGGAATGACCTAAGAGAGGCTTTAGACAGACAGACAGACAGACAGACAGACCAGACAGACAGACAGACAGACAGGCCTTATCCAGACAGACAGACAGGCCTTATCCAGGCAGACACAAACAGGAATTACCTAAGAGAGGCTTTAGACAGACAGACAGACAGACAGGCCAGACAGACAGACAGACGGACAGACAGACAGACAGACAGATAGGCCTTATCCAGACAGACATACAGGCCTCATCCAGACAGACAGACAGGCCTTATCCAGACAGACAGACAGAGAGACAGACAGGCCTTATCCAGACAGACAGACAGGCCTTATCCAGACAGCAGACATGGTAGGAGTAAAGGCATCAATAGGAGAACACACTCACTCACCTCTCTGGGATCTAATTATCTGTGGTACAGGAATGTCCAAATGCAGCCAACTCCTTTTGTCACTACTCTAATCTAAAGTGTGTGTGTGTGTGTGTGTGTGTGTGTGTGTGTGTGTGTGTGTGTGTGTGTGTGTGTGTGTGTGTGTGTGTGTGTGTGTGTGTGTGTGTGTGTGTGTGTGTGTGTGTGTGTGTTACAGATAGACAGGGGCACTGGGCTGAGCAGTAAAGGCTGTGAGAGACATAATGAGGTTTAACATGCATCAGATAGGGCTTGTTGACAGACTGCCAGACATAATGAGGTTTAACATGCATCAGATAGGGCTTG
The DNA here is from genome assembly GCF_002021735.2 of Oncorhynchus kisutch. Classification (NCBI taxonomy): domain Eukaryota; kingdom Metazoa; phylum Chordata; class Actinopteri; order Salmoniformes; family Salmonidae; genus Oncorhynchus; species Oncorhynchus kisutch. The sequence continues at coordinate 46,071,592 of NC_034203.2, read as the reverse complement.
TTGACAGACTGCCAGACACAATGAGGTTTAACATGCATCAGATAGGGCTTGTTGACAGACTGCCAGACACAATGAGGTTTAACATGCATCAGATAGGGCTTGTTGACAGACTGCCAGACACAATGAGGTTTAACATGCATCAGATAGGGCTTGTTGACAGACTGCCAGACATAATGAGGTTTACCATGCATCAGATAGGGCTTGTTGACAGACTGCCAGACACAATGAGGTTTAACATGCATCAGATAGGGCTTGTTGACAGACTGCCAGACACAATGAGGTTTAACATGCATCAGATAGGGCTTGTTGACAGACTGCCAGACATAATGAGGTTTAACATGCATCAGATAGGGCTTGTTGACAGACTGCCAGACATAATGAGGTTTAACATGCATTAACTGCAACCCCAAGTTGAGAAGTACAGGTCAGAACCATCAAGAGTCTTTAGAAACCTAGTGTGCGTCCCAAATGACACTCAATTCCCTACATATAGCACGACCAGAACCCAATCAGACCTGGTCAGAAGTAGTGCACTACAGGCCCTATGGGTCTTGGTCAGAAGTAGTGCACTACAGGCCCTATGGGTCTTGGTCAGAAGTAGTGCACTATAAAGGGGATAAGGTGCTGTTTGGGACATATAGCCTATGTCAGATCTCTGGCCTCACGTATTACATTACATTAAGTGGTGTGTATTGGTACATATTGGAGAACCCGGCTCGCGCTACTTAAGGATATTTGGGAAGTGGACTGTATACAAGCCTCCAAACTCAATCTGTGGTGGCTAGTGGCTGGAAAAAACGGGAGGGTGGACTCATTATAATGGTTCGGATGGAATCAAATGGAACGGTATCAAACACATTCCTCAGATTTAAAGGCACACCAGCCGCCACTGAATACACGGAATGGAGAAGAAATATGTGTGAGATCGTTCACTTGTATCACCCAGAATAAAAACGAGAAGTGTGGGAATGTCTATGGGACAAATCGTTTACTGAACCCTAAACCTCAAATACATCTTCTAATAAATAATGTGGACATTGTGCAAGTTGAGGTGACTAAAGTGCTTAGAGTAACCCTGGATTGGAAACTGTCATGGTCAAAACGTATTGATACAACAGTAGCTAAGATGGGGAGAAGTCTGTCTATAATAAAGTGTTGCTCTGCCTTCTTCACAACACTATCAATAAGACAGGTCCTACAGGCCCTAGTTTCTACCTTCTTAAACAGCGCTATCAACAAGGCAGGTCCTACAGGCCCTAGTTTCTACCTTCTCAACAGCACTGTCAACAAGGCAGGTCCTACAGGCCCTAGTTTCTATCTTCTTCACAACACTATCAACAAGGCAGGTCCTACAGGCCCTAGTTTCTATCTTCTTCACAACACTATCAATAAGGTTGGTCCTACAGGCCCTAGTTTCTACCTTCTTAACAACACTATCAACAAGGCAGGTCCTACAGGCCCTAGTTTCTATCTTCTTCACAACACTATCAACAAGGCAGGTCCTACAGGCCCTAGTTTCTACCTTCTTAACAACACTATCAACAAGGCAGGTCCTACAGGCCCTAGTTTCTATCTTCTTCACAACACTATCAACAAGGCAGGTCCTACAGGCCCTAGTTTCTACCTTCTTGACAACACTATCAACAAGGCAGGTCCTACAGGCCCTAGTTTCTATCTTCTTCACAACACTATCAACAAGGCAGGTCCTACAAGCCCTAGTTTCTATCTTCTTCACAACACTATCAATAAGACAGGTCCTACAGGCCCTAGTTTCTACCTTCTTAAACAGCGCTATCAACAAGGCAGGTCCTACAGGCCCTAGTTTCTACCTTCTCAACAGCACTGTCAACAAGGCAGGTCCTACAGGCCCTAGTTTCTATCTTCTTCACAACACTATCAACAAGGCAGGTCCTACAGGCCCTAGTTTCTATCTTCTTCACAACACTATCAATAAGGTTGGTCCTACAGGCCCTAGTTTCTACCTTCTTAACAACACTATCAACAAGGCAGGTCCTACAGGCCCTAGTTTCTATCTTCTTCACAACACTATCAACAAGGCAGGTCCTACAGGCCCTAGTTTCTACCTTCTTAACAACACTATCAACAAGGCAGGTCCTACAGGCCCTAGTTTCTATCTTCTTCACAACACTATCAACAAGGCAGGTCCTACAGGCCCTAGTTTCTACCTTCTTAACAACACCATCAACAAGGCAGGTCCTACAGGCCCTAGTTTCTACCTTCTTAACAACACTATCAACAAGGCAGGTCCTAGTTTCTACCTTCTTAACAACACTATCAACAAGGCAGGCCCTAGTTTCTACCTTCTCAACAGCACTATCAACAAGGCAGGTCTTACAGGCCCTAGTTTCTACCTTCGTAACAACACTATCAACAAGGCAGGTCTTACAGGCCCTAGTTTCTATCTTCTTCACAACACTATCAACAAGGCAGGTCTTACAGGCCCTAGTTTCTACCTTCTTAACAACACTATCAACAAGGCAGGTCCTACAGGCCCTAGTTTCTACCTTCTTAACAACACTATCAACAAGGCAGGTCTTACAGGCCCTAGTTTCTACCTTCTTAACAACACTATCAACAAGGTTGGTCCTACAGGCCCTAGTTTCTATCTTCTTAACAACGCTATCAACAAGGCAGGTCCTACAGGCCCTAGTTTCTACCTTCTTAACAACGCTATCAACAAGGCAGGTCCTACAGGCCCTGGTTTCTACCTTCTTAACAACACTATCAACAAGGTTGGTCCTACAGGCCCTGGTTTCTACCTTCTTAATAACACTATCAACAAGGCAGGTCCTACAGGCCCTAGTTTCTACCTTCTTAACAACACTATCAATAAGGCAGGTCCTACAGGCCCTAGTTTCTACCTTCTTAATAACACTATCAACAAGGCAGGTCCTACAGGCCCTAGTTTCTACCTTCTTAACAACACTATCAACAAGGCAGGTCCTACAAGCCCTAGTTTCTACCTTCTTAACAACACTATCAACAAGGCAGGTCCTACAGGCCCTAGTTTCTACCTTCTTAACAACACTATCAACAAGGCAGGTCCTACAAGCCCTAGTTTCTACCTTCTTAACAACACTATCAACAAGGCAGGTCCTACAGGCCCTAGTTTCTACCTTCTTAACAACACTATCAACAAGGCAGGTCCTACAAGCCCTAGTTTCTACCTTCTTAACAACACTATCAACAAGGCAGGTCCTACAGGCCCTAGTTTCTACCTTCTTAACAATGCTATCAACAAGGCAGGTCCTACAAGCCCTAGTTTCTACCTTCTTAACAACACTATCAACAAGGCAGGTCCTATAAGCCCTAGTTTCTACCTTCTTAACAACACTATCAACAAGGCAGGTCCTACAGGCCCTAGTTTCTACCTTCTTAACAACGCTATCAACAAGGCAGGTCCTACAAGCCCTAGTTTCTACCTTCTTAACAACACTATCAACAAGGCAGGTCCTACAGGCCCTAGTTTCTACCTTCTTAACAACACTATCAACAAGGCAGGTCCTACAGGCCCTAGTTTCTACCTTCTTAACAACACTATCAACAAGGCAGGTCCTACAGGCCCTAGTTTCTACCTTCTTAACAACGCTATCAACAAGGCAGGTCCTACAAGCCCTAGTTTCTACCTTCTTAACAACACTATCAACAAGGCAGGTCCTACAAGCCCTAGTTTCTACCTTCTTAACAACACTATCAACAAGGCAGGTCCTACAGGCCCTAGTTTCTATCTTCTTCACAACACTATCAACAAGGCAGGTCCTACAGGCCCTAGTTTCTATCTTCTTAACAACACTATCAACAAGGCAGGTCTTACAGGCCCTAGTTTCTATCTTCTTCACAACACTATCAACAAGGCAGGTCCTACAGGCCCTAGTTTCTACCTTCTTAACAACGCTATCAACAAGGCAGGTCCTACAAGCCCTAGTTTCTACCTTCTTGACAACACTATCAACAAGGCAGGTCCTACAGGCCCTAGTTTCTATCTTCTTCACAACACTATCAACAAGGCAGGTCCTACAAGCCCTAGTTTCTATCTTCTTAACAACACTATCAACAAGGCAGGTCTTACAGGCCCTAGTTTCTATCTTCTTCACAACACTATCAACAAGGCAGGTCTTACAGGCCCTAGTTTCTACCTTCTTAACAACACTATCAACAAGGCAGGTCTTACAGGCCCTAGTTTCTACCTTCTTAACAACACTATCAACAAGGCAGGTCTTACAGGCCCTAGTTTCTATCTTCTTCACAACACTATCAACAAGGCAGGTCCTACAGGCCCTAGTTTCTACCTTCTTAACAACGCTATCAACAAGGCAGGTCCTACAAGCCCTAGTTTCTACCTTCTTAACAACACTATCAACAAGGCAGGTCCTACAGGCCCTAGTTTCTACCTTCTTAACAACGCTATCAACAAGGCAGGTCCTACAAGCCCTAGTTTCTATCTTCTTCACAACACTATCAACAAGGCAGGTCTTACAGGCCCTAGTTTCTACCTTCTTAACAACACTATCAACAAGGCAGGTCTTACAGGCCCTAGTTTCTACCTTCTTAACAACACTATCAACAAGGCAGGTCCTACAGGTCCTAGTTTCTACCTTCTTCACAACACTATCAACAAGGCAGGTCCTACAGGCCCTAGTTTCTACCTTCTTCACAACACTATCAACAAGGCAGGTCCTACAGGTCCTAGTTTTGTCACACCTGGACTACTGTCCAGTCGTGTGGTCAGGTGCCACAAAGAAGGACTTAGGATAATAACAATTGTCTCAGAACAGGGCGGCACCACTGGCCCTTGGATGTACACAGTGGGCTAATATTATTAATATGCATGTCAATCTCTCCTGGCTCAAAGTGGAGGAGAGATTGACTTCATCACTACTTGTATTTATGAGAGACATGTTGAATGTACCGAGCTGTCTGTTTGAACTACTGGCACACAGCTCAGACACCCATGCATACCCCACAAGACATGTCACCAGAGGTCTGTTTAAACTACTAACTCACAGCTCAGATACCCATCCATACCCCACAAGACATGCCACCAGAGGTCTCTTCAGAACAGACTATGGGAGGCACACAGTACTACATAGAGCCATGACTACATGGAACTCTATTCCACAGTACTACATAGAGCCATGACTACATGGAACTCTATTCCACAGTACTACATAGAGCCATGACTACATGGAACTCTATTCCACAGTACTACATAGAGCCATGACTACATGGAACTCTATTCCACAGTACTACATAGAGCCATGACTACATGGAACTCTATTCCACAGTACTACATAGAGCCATGACTACATGGAACTCTATTCCACAGTACCTCATAGAGCCGTGACTACATGGAACTCTATTCCACATCAGGTAACTGATTCAAGCAGTAGAATCAGATATAAAAACACTGATAAAAATACACCTTATGGAACAGCGGGGACTGTGAAGAGACACACACACACACACACACACACACACAGGCATAGACACACACACACACATGATAAGACACACACTCTACACACACGTACACATGGATGTTGTATTGTAGATATGTGATAGTGGAGTAGTGGTCTGAGGGAACACACTGAATGTGTTGGGTAAAGTGTAATGAAATGTAATTTCATGTAATATTTAAAATTGTATAAACTGCCTTAATGTTGCTGGACCCCAGGAAGAGTAGCTGCTGCCTTGGCAGGAACTAATGGGGATCCACAATTAAACCCCAGGAAGAGTAGCTGCTGCCTTGGCAGGACCTAATGGGGATCCATAATAAACCCCAGGTAGAGTAGCTGCTGCCTTGGCAGGAACTAATGGAGATCCACAATTAAACCCCAGGAAGAGTAGCTGCTGCCTTGGCAGGAACTAATGGGGATCCATAATAAACCCCAGGAAGAGTAGCTGCTGCCTTGGCAGGAACTAATGGGGATCCATAATAAACCCCAGGAAGGGTAGCTGCTGTCTTGACAGTAACTAATGGGGATCCGGAATAAACCCCAGGAAGAGTAGCTGCTGCCTTGGCAGGAACTAATGGGGATCCATAATAAACCCCAGGTAGAGTAGCTGCTGTCTTGGCAGGAACTAATGGGGATCCATAATAAACCCCAGGAAGAGTAGCTGCTGCCTTGACAGGAACTAATGGGGATCCATAATAAACCCCAGGAAGAGTAGCTGCTGCCTTGGCAGGAACTAATGGGGATCCATAATAAACCCCAGGAAGAGTAGCTGCTGTCTTGGCAGGAACTAATGGGGATCCATAATAAACCCCAGGAAGAGTAGCTGCTGTCTTGACAGTAACTAATGGGGATCCGGAATAAACCCCAGGAAGAGTAGCTGCTGCCTTGGCAGGAACTAATGGTGATCCATAATAAACCCCAGGAAGAGTAGCTGCTGCCTTGACAGGAACTAATGGTGATCCATAAAAACCCCAGGAAGAGTAGCTGCTGCCTTGGCAGGAACTAATGGGGATCCATAATAAACCCCAGGAAGAGTAGCTGCTGCCTTGACAGGAACTAATGGGGATCCATAATAAACCCCGGGAAGAGTAGCTGCTGCCTTGACAGGAACTAATGGGGATCCATAATAAACCCCAGGAAGAGTAGCTGCTGCCTTGGCAGGAACTAATGGGGATCCATAATAAACCCCAGGAAGGGTAGCTGCTGTCTTGACAGTAACTAATGGGGATCCGGAATAAACCCCAGGAAGAGTAGCTGCTGCCTTGGCAGGAACTAATGGGGATCCATAATAAACCCCAGGTAGAGTAGCTGCTGTCTTGGCAGGAACTAATGGGGATCCATAATAAACCCCAGGAAGAGTAGCTGCTGCCTTGACAGGAACTAATGGGGATCCATAATAAACCCCAGGAAGAGTAGCTGCTGCCTTGGCAGGAACTAATGGGGATCCATAATAAACCCCAGGAAGAGTAGCTGCTGTCTTGGCAGGAACTAATGGGGATCCATAATAAACCCCAGGAAGAGTAGCTGCTGTCTTGACAGTAACTAATGGGGATCCGGAATAAACCCCAGGAAGAGTAGCTGCTGCCTTGGCAGGAACTAATGGTGATCCATAATAAACCCCAGGAAGAGTAGCTGCTGCCTTGACAGGAACTAATGGTGATCCATAAAAACCCCAGGAAGAGTAGCTGCTGCCTTGGCAGGAACTAATGGGGATCCATAATAAACCCCAGGAAGAGTAGCTGCTGCCTTGACAGGAACTAATGGGGATCCATAATAAACCCCGGGAAGAGTAGCTGCTGCCTTGACAGGAACTAATGGGGATCCATAATAAACCCCAGGAAGAGTAGCTGCTGCCTTGGCAGGAACTTCTTGATTTTTGGTCTATTTAAGCCTGTTAGGCCCGCTTAGGTGTGTGCCGGATTATTTTGTGTTCTCTGTCGATTGTGGATATGGTTTTGTTCTCTGGATCGTTTGCCCTGTGTTTTGGGTTGGTCAGTGTGTATGCGCCCTGTGTTTTGGGTGGGTCAGTGTGTATGCGCCCTGTGTTTTGGGTTGGTCAGTGTGTATGCGCCCTGTGTTTTGGGTTGGTCAGTGTGTATGCGCCCTGTGTTTTGAGTTGGTCAGTGTGTATGCGCCCTGTGTTTTGGGTTGGTCAGTGTGTTTGCGCCCTGTGTTTGGCGTGACCGTTTTCTCCTGGGTGTGAATACTTCCTGAAAGCCCTGTATTCTACATCTACAGTATCTCTATAATATTAGGGTGTATAATAATAACTTAGTTTGTTAAGTCTATATTATGTATAGTGTACTGTAGGTTTGTATTTACAGTATGTTTGAATTGCCTTACCTTTCAAAGCCAATCTGACGTATAGATTTCTCCCACGTTGAACCTGAACAAAATCACAAGAGCATTTCATAAGAGCAGGTACAGATTAAGAGCGTTTCATAAGAGCAGGTACAGATTAAGAGCGTTTCATAAGAGCAGGTACAGATTAAGAGCATTTCATAAGAGCAGGTACAGATTAAGAGCGTTTCATAAGAGCAGGTACAGACTAACAGCATTTCATAAGAGCAGGTACAGATTAAGAGCATTTCATAAGAGCAGGTACAGATTAAGAGCGTTTCATAAGAGCAGGTACAGATTAAGAGCGTTTCATAAGAGCAGGTACAGATTAAGAGCGTTTCATAAGAGCAGGTACAGATTAAGAGCATTTCATAAGAGCAGGTACAGATTAAGAGCATTTCATAAGAGCAGGTACAGATTAAGAGCATTTCATAAGAGCAGGTACAGATTAAGAGCATTTCATAAGAGCAGGTACAGACTAACAGCATTTCATAAGAGCAGGTACAGATTAAGAGCATTTCATAAGACCAGGTACAGATTAAGAGCATTTATAAGAGCAGATATAGCACTTGGTTGATTTAGACACTTGATTTAGCTACTTTCACTACTAGTTTGAAATATTCCTGAGTACCATTCTGTGTAACTACTAGTTACTAGTACCATTGTGTGTAACTACTAGTTACTAGTACCATTGTGTGTAACTACTAGTTACTAGTACCATTGTGTGTAACTACTAGTTACTAGTACCATTGTGCGCTTAAAGACACATTTCCAGGTATTCTATTATTTTCTATTCACCTCATGGCGAAATGACCCACAGCGGATAACGCACAAAATGTCCCACAGCGGATAATGCACAAAATGACCCACGGCTGATAACGCACAAAATGACTCACGGCTGATAACGCACAAAATGACCCACGGCCAATAATGCACAAAATGACCCACGGCTGATAATGCACAAAATGACCCACGGCCAATAATGCAAAAAATGACCCACGGCTGATAACGCACAAAATAACCCCCGGCCAATAATGCACAAAATGACCCACGGCTGATAACGCACAAAATGACCCACGGCCAATTGTGCAAAATGACCCATGGCTGATAACGCACAAAATGACCCACGGCCAATTGTGCAAAATGACCCACGGCTGATAACGCACAAAATAACCCACGGCTGATAATTCACAAAATGACCCACGGCTGATAACGCACAAAATGACCCACGGCTGATAACGCACAAAATGACCCACATCGGATAATGCACAAAATAACCCACGGCTGATAACGCACAAAATGACCCACGGCCAATTGTGCAAAATGACCCACGGCTGATAACGCACAAAATAACCCACGGCTGATAATTCACAAAATGACCCACGGCTGATAACGCACAAAATGACCCACGGCTGATAACGCACAAAATGACCCACATCGGATAATGCACAAAATAACCCACGGCTGATAACGCACAAAATAACCCATGGCTGATAACACACAAAATAACCCATGGCTGATAACACACAAAATAACCCACGGCTGATAACACACAAAATGACCCACGGCTGATAACGCACAAAATAACCCCCGGCCAATAATGCACAAAATGAGCCACGGCTGATAACGCACAAAATGACCCACGGCCAATTGTGCAAAATGACCCATGGCTGATAACGCACAAAATGACCCACGGCCAATTGTGCAAAATGACCCACGGCTGATAACGCACAAAATAACCCACGGCTGATAATTCACAAAATGACCCACGGCTGATAACGCACAAAATGACCCACGGCTGATAACGCACAAAATAACCCACGGCTGATAACACACAAAATAACCCACGGTTGATAACGCACAAAATGACCCACGGCTGATAACGCACAAAATGACCCACATCGGATAATGCACAAAATAACCCACGGTTGATAACGCACAAAATTACCCACGGCTGATAACACACAAAATAACCCACGGCTGATAACACACAAAATAACCCACGGCTGATAACACACAAAATTATCCACGGCTGATAATGCACAAAATTATACACGGCTGATAATGCCTTTGTTCCGGTGCCAAGGAAAACACATAATCACCTGGAGACTACAGACTAATCTAGACTAATGACAAATCCATTTAGAGCTGTGTGTATGTGTGTTTTGTCAATTCCTTAGCAGAGTATTTAGGTGTTGAATATCACACTGATGGAGGTTCAGTTGTTCTGATGGCCTTTGAAAGACATTCTGACTTCAGAGGCAGATGGTCTTATAACTAACTAAACCGGCCACGTCACAGACACCAACGTCTTGCTTCCAGACAAACTAAACACCATCTTTGCCCGCTTTGAGGATAATACAGTGCCGCTAATAAGAACTGCGCCCCCCCCCCCCCCCCCTCCTCTGTGGCTGATGTGAGTAAGACATTTAGGCGTGTTAACCCTCGCAAGGATACTGGCCCAGACGGCATCCCAAGCCGCGTCCTCAGAGCATGTGCAGACCAGCTGGCTGGTGTGTTTACGGACATATTCAATCCCTCCCTATCCCAGTCTGCTGTCCCCACATGCTTCAAGATGGCTACCATTGTTCATTGTTCCTGTACCCAAGAAGGCAAAGATAATTGAACTAAATGACTATCGCCCTGTAGCACTCACTTCTGTCATCATGAAGTGCTTTGATAGACTAGTCAAGGACCATATCACCTCCACCCTACCTGACACCCTAGGACCACTCCAATTTGCTTACTGCCCTAATAGGTCCACAAACGATGCAATCACCATCACACTGCACACTGCCCTATCCCATCTGGACAAGAGGAATACCTATGTAAGAATGCTGTTCATTGACTACAGCTCAGCATTCAACACCATAGTACCCTCCAAGCTCATCATCAAGCTGGAGGCCCTGGGTCTCAACCCCGCCCTGTGCAACTGGGTCCTGGACTTCCTGACGGGCCACTCCCAGGTGGTGAAGATAGGAAACAACATCTCCACCTCGTTGAACCTCAACACTGAGGCCCCAAAGGGGTGCGTGCTCAGCCCCCTCCTGTACTCCCTGTTCACCCACGACTGCGTGGCCATGCACGCCTCCAACTCAATCATTAAGTTTGCAGAAGACACAATAGTTGTGGGCTTGATTACCAACAACGACAAGATGGCCTACAGGGAGGAGGTGAGGGCACTCAGAGTGTGGTGGCTGGAACCCTAATCCTAACCCTCTCACGCAACATTAACAAAACAAAGGAGATGATCATGGACTTCAGGAAACAGCAGAGGGAGCATCCCACTATCCACATTGAAGGGACAGCAGTGGAGAAAGTGGAAAGTTTTAAGTTCCTCGGCGTACACATCACGGACAAACTAAAATGGTCCACCCACACCGACAGTGTGGTGAAGAAGGCGCAACAGCACCTCTTCAATCTCAGTAGGCTTAAGAAATGTGGCTTGTCACCAAAAACACTCAATTTTTTTTACAGAGCCACAATCGAGAGCATCCTGTCGAGCTGTATCACAGCCTGGTACGGCAACTGCTCCGCCCTCAACCGCAAGGCTCTCCAGAGTGCGGTGCGGTCTGCATAACGCATCACCGGGGGCAAACTACCTGCCCTACCATGACACCTATAGCACCCGATGTCACAGGAAGGCAAAATATATCATCAATATCACTTGAATAATGTGTTCATATCTTACATTACTCATATCCCATGTATATACTGTATTTTATACCATCTACTGCACCTTGTCTATGCCGCTCTGCCATCGCTCATCCATATATTTATATGTACATATTCTCATTCACCCCTTTAGATTTGTATGTATTAGGTCGTTGTTGTGGTATCGTTAGATTACTTGTTAGATATTACTGCACTTTCGGAAGTAGAAGCACAAGCATTTTGCTATCAACATCTGGTAACCGTGTGTATGTGACCAATAAAATGTGATTTGATTTGAACACAGGCCTAGAAACATCCATCAATGTTTGGTGGAACCCGAAAAGGCAGCTCAGACATTTTGTTTTTTGGCGGAGGTGTTTAACGTTAACAGGAAGCCCAGCAGCTGTCCATACTAGAATAATACGTCTACTGGCGTTACCCTGTCAGACTACTGGCTTTACCCTGTCAGACTACTTTACCCTGTCAGACTACTGGCTAGACCCTGTCAGACTACTGGCGTTACCCTGTCAGACTACTGGCTTTACCCTGTCAGACTACTTTACCCTGTCAGACTACTGGCTAGACCCTGTCAGACTACTGGCTTTACCCTGTCAGACTACTTTACCCTGTCAGACAACTGGCTTTACCCTGTCAGACTACTGGCTTTACTCTGTCAGACTACTGGCTTTACCCTGTCAGACTACTTTACCCTGTCAGACTACTGGCTTTACCCTGTCAGACTACTTTACCCTGTCAGACTACTGGCGTTACCCTGTCAGACTACTGGCGTTACCCTGTCAGACTACTGGCTTTACCCTGTCAGACTACTTTACCCTGTCAGACTACTGGCTAGACCCTGTCAGACTACTGGCTTTACCCTGTCAGACTACTTTACCCTGTCAGACTACTGGCTTTACCCTGTCAGACTACTGGCTAGACCCTGTCAGACTACTGGCTTTACCCGGTCAGACTACTGGCTTTACCCTGTCAGACTACTGGCTTTACCCTGTCAGACTACTGGCTTTACCCTGTCAGACTACTTTATCCTGTCAGACTACTGGCTTTACCCTGTCAGACTACTGGCTTTACCCTGTCAGACTACTGGCTTTACTCTGTCAGACTACTGGCTTGACCATGTCAGACTACTGGCTTGACCATGTCAGACTACTGGCTTTACCCTGTCAGACTACTTTACCCTGTCAGACTACTGGCTTTACCCTGTCAGACTACTGGCTTTACTCTGTCAGACTACTGGCTTTACCCTGTCAGACTACTTTACCCTGTCAGACTACTGGCTTTACCCTGTCAGACTACTGGCTTTACCCTGTCAGACTACTTTACCCTGTCAGACTACTGGCTTTACCCTGTCAGACTACTGGCTTTACCCTGTCAGACTACTTTACCCTGTCAGACTACTTTACCCTGTCAGACTACTGGCTTTACCCTGTCAGACTACTGGCTTTACACTGTCAGACTACTGGCTTTACTCTGTCAGACTACTGGCTTTACCCTGTCAGACTACTGGCTTTACCCTGTCAGACTACTTTACCCTGTCAGACAACTGGCTTTACCCTGTCAGACTACTGGCTTTACTCTGTCAGACTACTGGCTTTACCCTGTCAGACTACTTTACCCTGTCAGACTACTGGCTTTACCCTGTCAGACTACTGGCTTTACCCTGTCAGACTACTTTACCCTGTCAGACTACTGGCTAGACCCTGTCAGACTACTGGCGTTACCCTGTCAGACTACTGGCTTTACCCTGTCAGACTACTTTACCCTGTCAGACTACTGGCTAGACCCTGTCAGACTACTGGCTTTACCCTGTCAGACTACTTTACCCTGTCAGACTACTGGCTTTACCCTGTCAGACTACTGGCTAGACCCTGTCAGACTACTGGCTTTACCCGGTCAGACTACTGGCTTTACCCTGTCAGACTACTGGCTTTACCCTGTCAGACTACTGGCTTTACCCTGTCAGACTACTTTATCCTGTCAGACTACTGGCTTTACCCTGTCAGACTACTGGCTTTACCCTGTCAGACTACTGGCTTTACCCTGTCAGACTACTTTACCCTGTCAGACTACTGGCTTTACCCCATCAGACTACTGGCTTTACCCTGTCAGACTACTGGCTTTACCCTGTCAGACTACTGGCTTTACCCTGCCAGACTACTGGCTTTACCCTGTCAGACTACTGGCTTTACTCTGTCAGACTACTGGCTTTACTCTGTCAGACTACTGGCTTGACCATGTCAGACTACTGGCTTGACCATGTCAGACTACTGGCTTTACCCTGTCAGACTACTTTACCCTGTCAGACTACTGGCTTTACCCTGTCAGACTACTGGCTTTACTCTGTCAGACTACTGGCTTTACCCTGTCAGACTACTTTACCCTGTCAGACTACTGGCTTTACCCTGTCAGACTACTGGCTTTACCCTGTCAGACTACTGGCGTTACCCTGTCAGACTACTGGCTTTACCCTGTCAGACTACTTTACCCTGTCAGACTACTGGCTAGACCCTGTCAGACTACTGGCGTTACCCTGTCAGACTACTGGCTTTACCCTGTCAGACTACTTTACCCTGTCAGACTACTGGCTAGACCCTGTCAGACTACTGGCTTTACCCTGTCAGACTACTTTACCCTGTCAGACAACTGGCTTTACCCTGTCAGACTACTGGCTTTACTCTGTCAGACTACTGGCTTTACCCTGTCAGACTACTTTACCCTGTCAGACTACTGGCTTTACCCTGTCAGACTACTTTACCCTGTCAGACTACTGGCTAGACCCTGTCAGACTACTGGCGTTACCCTGTCAGACTACTGGCTTTACCCTGTCAGACTACTTTACCCTGTCAGACTACTGGCTAGACCCTGTCAGACTACTGGCTTTACCCTGTCAGACTACTTTACCCTGTCAGACTACTGGCTTTACCCTGTCAGACTACTGGCTAGACCCTGTCAGACTACTGGCTTTACCCGGTCAGACTACTGGCTTTACCCTGTCAGACTACTGGCTTTACCCTGTCAGACTACTGGCTTTACCCTGTCAGACTACTTTATCCTGTCAGACTACTGGCTTTACCCTGTCAGACTACTGGCTTTACCCTGTCAGACTACTGGCTTTACTCTGTCAGACTACTGGCTTGACCATGTCAGACTACTGGCTTGACCATGTCAGACTACTGGCTTTACCCTGTCAGACTACTTTACCCTGTCAGACTACTGGCTTTACCCTGTCAGACTACTGGCTTTACTCTGTCAGACTACTGGCTTTACCCTGTCAGACTACTTTACCCTGTCAGACTACTGGCTTTACCCTGTCAGACTACTGGCTTTACCCTGTCAGACTACTTTACCCTGTCAGACTACTGGCTTTACCCTGTCAGACTACTGGCTTTACCCTGTCAGACTACTTTACCCTGTCAGACTACTTTACCCTGTCAGACTACTGGCTTTACCCTGTCAGACTACTGGCTTTACACTGTCAGACTACTGGCTTTACTCTGTCAGACTACTGGCTTTACCCTGTCAGACTACTGGCTTTACCCTGTCAGACTACTTACCCTGTCAGACAACTGGCTTTACCCTGTCAGACTACTGGCTTACTCTGTCAGACTACTGGCTTTACCCTGTCAGACTACTTTACCCTGTCAGACTACTGGCTTTACCCTGTCAGACTACTGGCTTTACCCTGTCAGACTACTTTACCCTGTCAGACTACTGGCTAGACCCTGTCAGACTACTGGCGTTACCCTGTCAGACTACTGGCTTTACCCTGTCAGACTACTTTACCCTGTCAGACTACTGGCTAGACCCTGTCAGACTACTGGCTTTACCCTGTCAGACTACTTTACCCTGTCAGACTACTGGCTTTACCCTGTCAGACTACTGGCTAGACCCTGTCAGACTACTGGCTTTACCCGGTCAGACTACTGGCTTTACCCTGTCAGACTACTGGCTTTACCCTGTCAGACTACTGGCTTTACCCTGTCAGACTACTTTATCCTGTCAGACTACTGGCTTTACCCTGTCAGACTACTGGCTTTACCCTGTCAGACTACTGGCTTTACCCTGTCAGACTACTTTACCCTGTCAGACTACTGGCTTTACCCCATCAGACTACTGGCTTTACCCTGTCAGACTACTGGCTTTACCCTGTCAGACTACTGGCTTTACCCTGCCAGACTACTGGCTTTACCCTGTCAGACTACTGGCTTTACTCTGTCAGACTACTGGCTTTACTCTGTCAGACTACTGGCTTGACCATGTCAGACTACTGGCTTGACCATGTCAGACTACTGGCTTTACCCTGTCAGACTACTTTACCCTGTCAGACTACTGGCTTTACCCTGTCAGACTACTGGCTTTACTCTGTCAGACTACTGGCTTTACCCTGTCAGACTACTTTACCCTGTCAGACTACTGGCTTTACCCTGTCAGACTACTGGCTTTACCCTGTCAGACTACTGGCTTTACCCTGTCAGACTACTTTACCCTGTCAGACTACTTTACCCTGTCAGACTACTGGCTTTACCCTGTCAGACTACTGGCTTTACCCTGTCAGACTACTTTACCCTGTCAGACTACTTTACCCTGTCAGACTACTGGCTTTACCCTGTCAGACTACTGGCTTTACACTGTCAGACTACTGGCTTTACTCTGTCAGACTACTGGCTTTACCCTGTCAGACTACTGGCTTTACCCTGTCAGACTACTTTACCCTGTCAGACAACTGGCTTTACCCTGTCAGACTACTGGCTTTACTCTGTCAGACTACTGGCTTTACCCTGTCAGACTACTTTACCCTGTCAGACTACTGGCTTTACCCTGTCAGACTACTGGCTTTACCCTGTCAGACTACTGGCTTTACTCTGTCAGACTACTGGCTTTACTCTGTCAGACTACTGGCTTTACTCTGTCAGACTACTGGCTTGACCATGTCAGACTACTGGCTTTACCCTGTCAGACTACTTTACCCTGTCAGACTACTGGCTTTACCCTGTCAGACTACTGGCTTTACTCTGTCAGACTACTGGCTTTACCCTGTCAGACTACTTTACCCTGTCAGACTACTGGCTTTACCCTGTCAGACTACTGGCTTTACCCTGTCAGACTACTGGCTTTACCCTGTCAGAATACTGGCTTTACACTGTCAGACTACTGGCTTTACTCTGTCAGACTACTGGCTTTACCCTGTCAGACTACTGGCTTTACCCTGTCAGACTACTTGACCCTGTCAGACTACTGGCTTTACCCTGTCAGACTACTTGACCCTGTCAGACTACTTGACCCTGTCAGACTACTTTACCCTGTCAGACTACTTGACTCTGTCAGACTACTGGCTTTACCCTGTCAGACTACTTGACCCTGTCAGACTACTTGACCCTGTCAGACTACTTTACCCTGTCAGACTACTTGACTCTGTCAGACTACTGGCTTTACCCTGTCAGACTACTTGACCCTGTCAGACTACTTTACCCTGTCAGACTACTTGACCCTGTCAGACTACTTGACCCTGTCAGACTACTGTTGTAGACAGTTTCATTGCATTCTTCTCTCTCCCTTGATCCTGATAGTCTAGTGCTGCATGTTTTTCCACTGGCCCCATTTAAACGCTGTCACATTTACAGTGTGACTATAATATATTGATAAATAATATTACGTATGAATAATATCATGACATTCTATCTGCCCAGGGAGGGAGATGTCAAATTTAGCAGGAGGGCCTTGGTGGTGGTGGTGAATGTATATGTGGCTGGGGACGAGCTCTGTATTTAAACCTCAGCCCAAAGCAGTGAGGAGAGAGAGGAGAGAGAGGAGAGAGAGAGAGAGAGAGAGCGAGAGAGCGAGAGAGAGAGAGAAGATCCAGAATAGGAGGAGGAACAGGAGGTGGAGGAGGAAAAGGAGGAGGAGCAGGTGGAGGAGCAGGAGGAGGAGCAGGAGGAGAAGGAGCAGGAGGAGGAACAGGAGGAGGAGGAGCAGGGGTCGGAACAGGAGGAGCAGGGGGAGCAGGGGGAGCAGGTAAAGCAGCAGAAGTAGGAACAGGAGGAGGAGCAGGAGGAGGTACAGGAGGAGCGGGAGGAGGAGGAGCAAAAGGAGGAGGAGGAACAGGAACAGGAGGAGGAGCAGGAGAAGGAGGAGGAAAAGGAGGAGGACCAGGAGGAGCAGGCGGAAGAGGAACAGGAGGAGGAGGAGCAGGACGAGGAGCAGGGGAGGTACAGGAGGAGGAGCAGAAGAAGGAACAGGAGGAGGAGCAGGAGGAGGTACAGGAGGAGCGGGAGGAGGAGGAGCAAGAGGAGGAGGAGGAGGAACAGGAGGAGGAGCAGGAGAAGGAGGAGGCAAAGAAGGAGGAGCAGGCGGAGGAGGAGGAGGAACAGGAGGAGGAGGAGGAGGAACAGGAGGAGGAGGAACAGGAGGAGGAGCAGGCGGAGGAGGAGGAACAGGAGGAGGAGGAGGTACAGGAGGAGGAGCAGAAGGAGGTACAGGAGGAGCGGGAGGAGGAGGAGCAAGAGGAGGAGGAGGAACAGGAGGGGGAGCAGGAGAAGGAGGAGGAAAAGGAGGAGGAGCAGGAGGAGGAGCAGGAGGAGGAGGAGCAGGAGGAGGAACAGGAGAAGAAGGAGGAGGAACCGGAGGAGGAGGAGGTGCAGGAGGAGGAGCAGGAGGAGGTACAGGAGGAGCGGGAGGAGGAGGAGCAAGAGGAGGAGGAGGAGGAACAGGAGGAGGAGCAGGAGAAGGAGGAGGAAAATGAGGAGGAGCAGGGGGAGGAACAGGAGGAGGAACAGGAGAAGGAGGAGGAGCAGGAGGAGGTACAGGAGGAGGATGAGGAACAGGAGAAGGAGAAGGAGGAGGAGCAGGAGGAGGAGGAGGAGGAGGAGGAACAGGAGAAGGAGGAGAAGGAGGAGGAGGAGGAGGAGCGAGACAAGCAGGTCTGCTCCTGTCTGCTCCTGTCTATTAATCTCCGTTCTCCCTGCTCTGCTCTGTAGCAGCTGTCTGTCACCATGTTAGCTTAGTGAGGTAGTCAGCCCATTCACACATGTCAGGTTCTGACCCTAATGGCTTATTTGGCTCTGGCCAATGAAGAAGCACAGGAAATGATGTACACTATCCTGAGATAAGATCAGAACTGCTTCTTGTCCATATCCCCGTGGTCTAGCCAAAAGGAAAGGGGTGTAGAGATGTTAGATCTGGATAGGTGAATAAATAATGATATTTGTTTTGACGGGCATTAGTAACGTACAGTACTAAGGAGAAACCAACATCTTCACCTATTATTTGGAAGAGTCGAGTCCTGTATCTGAACTGAGACCTGTAATTCAGAACCAGCTATGCAGTGACGCGTCATGTGTACATCCGCGACCTACAGAGTTAATAACAAATTCACGTAATTAAATCAATTTTATAATTCCATTGTACAGTAAAAAAATTAAATAACTTGATCTGACTTTAAATTTATCTCGGAAATCTGGAACTAAAATCTTGCGTACATTTGGTCCGAAGAAACAATAAACAACGACGTTCTGTTCAGATGTTAAAAGTCTTTCAGTCTAAAAAGAAAAAAAAGGACTATGGCTTCCTGTATCTGAAGGCTATTCAACGTGTTAAAACCTCTAAACCGTAGACATTTCTGCTGCAACACAGGGCAATAAAGAAATGCACAGTTTCATATAGGTATTTCTGTTTAATGTTACGGGGTAATTATAAAGAAAAGAAAAAAAAATGTTTCTAATTGCCCACCTCCCCTTCAATTCTTTCCCTCCCTTCACACCCATTGATTTCCTTCCTTAAAGCTAATGTTGGCAGTTGGTGGCAGCTGCTAGTAGCTACCAACGCATACTGCCTACTGTGCTGTACAGTGTTGCCCAAGGCGGTCATTATAGCCATCGGAGGAAGGAAAATTGAAATGGAAAATGTATTTAGCTCCTGTTAAAATGTGAGAGGCCATTAGAAGAAGGGGGGGGGGGGGGGGGGGGGGGGGGGGGGGGTCAAGGTTCTACCTTGTCTAGACGCAGTGGAGTTTCACAACTGGGGGTGGGGGGGGGGGGGGGGGGTCAGGGTTCTACCTTGTCTAGACGCAATGGAGTTTCACAACTGATAGGAAGTCTATTGAGTGTTCCAAATGTTCAGTGAAGTTCACACACACGGTACTATCCACAACTCCCAACACCTCCACAAAATGAATCCCTCACCTTGTTTTCCTGTTTCAGCCTGTATAAGTTGTTCCCTTCTCTTATTTTCCCTACGTGATTGTGAGTTTTACATTACTAAACATCTCTGCCGCCTCATCTCAACAACAAGATCAAAAAAGACATTGAATATCCCTTTGAGCATGGTGAAGTTATTAATGACACTTTGGTTGGTGTATCAATACACCCAGTCATTACAAAGATACAGGCGTCCTTCCTAACTCAGTTGCCGGAGTGGAAGGAAACTCCTCAGGGATTTCACCATGAGGCCAATGGTGACTTTAAAACAGTTACAGAGTTTACAAGCATTTCGCTACCCCTGCAATAACATCTGCTAAGCACGTGTATGTGACCAATAAAATTTGAATTGGCTGTGATAGGAGAAAGCTGAGGATGGATCAACAACATTGTAGCTACTCCACAACACTAACCTAAATGACAAGAGTGAAAAGAAGAAAGTCTGTACAGAAAGAAAAACATTCCAAAACATGCATCCTGTTTACAACAAGGCACTAAAGTAATACTGCTAAACATGTGTCAAAGCAATTCACTTTTTGTCTTGAATTTAAAAAATATATTTTACCTTTATTTTTACGAGGCAAGTCAGTTAAGAACAAATTCTTATTTACAATGACGGCCCTAGGAACAGTGGGTTAACTGCCTGTTCAGGGGCAGAACGACAGATTTGTACCTTGTCAGATCAGGGATTCGAACTTGCAACCTTTTGGTTACTAGTCCAACTCTCTAACCACTAGGCTACCCTGCCGCCCCTACATAGTCTTCTGTTTGGGGCAAATCCAATACAACACCTTACTGAGTACCACTCTCCATATGTTCAAGCATAGTAGTGGCTGCGTCATGTTATGGGTATACTTGTCATCGTTAAGGACTGGGGAGTTTTTCAGGATAAATAAGAAATGGAATGGAGTTAAGCACAGACAAAATTCTAGAGGAAAACCTGGTTCAGTCTGCTTTCCACATGACACTGGGTCATGAATTCACCTTTCAGTAGGACAATAACCTAAAACACAAGGCCAAATCTACACTGGAGTTGCTTACCAAGAAGACAGAGAATGTTCCTGAGTGGCTGAGGTACAGTTTTGACTTAAATCTGCTGGAAAATCTATGGCAAGACCTGAAAATGGTTGTCTAGCAATGATGAACAACCAATTTGACAGAGCTTGAAGAATGTTGAATTACCCCCTTCTGACACCCAGGTGGCGAGACGCACCTCTGCCTGCCCGGCAGATATCTCAGGTTGGATGTCGGCACACCACCTCAAGCTCAACCTGGACAAGATGGAACTGCTCTTCCTCCCGGGGAAGGCCTGCCGCTTAAAGACCACCGAGATCACGGTTGACAACTCCACAATGTCGCCCTCCCAGAGTGCAAAGAACCTTGGTGTGACCCTGGACAACACCCTGTCGTTCTCTGCAAACACCGCTCCTGCAGGTTCACGCTCTACAACATCTGTAGAGTACGGCCCTACCTCACACAGGAAGCAGCGCAGGTCCTAATCCAGGCACTTGTCATCTCCCGTCTGGACTACTACAACTCTCTGTTGGCTGGGCTCCGCGCTTCTGCCATCAAACCCCTTCAACTTATCCAGAACACTGCAACCCGCCTGGTGTTCAAACATTCCCAAGTTCTTTCATGTCACCCTGCTTCTCCTCACACTCCACTGGCTTCTAGTCGAAGCTCACATCCATGTTGCTTACCTTTGGAGCAGCAAGAGGAACTGTCCCTCCCTACTTTCAGGCTATGCTCAAACCCTACACCCCAACCTGAACACTCCGTTCTGCTACCTCAGATCTCTCCTAGATATCTTATTAAGATGAATACATTCACTTTAAGTCGCTCTGGATAAAAGTTTCTGCTAAATTACAAAAATGTTTAAAAAAAATATGTAAATGTTGAACAATCCTGGTGTGGAAAGCTCTTAAGAGACGTACCCAAAAAAGACTCACAGCTGTAATCAATGCCAAATGTGATTCTAACATGTATAGACTCACGGGGTTGAAACCAAGATATATGAGTGTTTTATTTTTCATAAATATTAAATAAATGTTAACATTTTTCTTACACTTTTACATAGTATTTCAGGTAGATCGTTGACGAACAATACAATAAATGGGTTCAGTAAGTCTATGTGAGAACATGTTAGTGGGTTCAGTAAGTCTGTGTGAGAACATGTTAGTGGGTTCAGTAAGTCTATGTGAGAACATGTTAGTGGGTTCAGTAAGTCTATGTTGGAACAGTAAGTCTATGTGAGAACATGTTAGTGGGTTCAGTAAGTCTATGTGAGAACATGTTAGTGGGTTCAGTAAGTCTATGTGAGAACATGTTAGTGGGTTCAGTAAGTCTATGTGAGAACATGTTAGTGGGTTCAGTAAGTCTGTGTGAGAACATGTTAGTGGGTTCAGTAAGTCTATGTGAGAACATGTTAGTGGGTTCAGTAAGTCTATGTGAGAACATGTTAGTGGGTTCAGTAAGTCTATGTGAGAACATGTTAGTGGGTTCAGTAAGTCTGTGTGAGAACATGTTAGTGGGTTCAGTAAGTCTATGTGAGAACATGTTAGTGGGTTCAGTAAGTCTATGTTGGAAAATGTTAGTGGGTTCAGTAAGTCTGTGTGAGAACATGTTAGTGGGTTCAGTAAGTCTGTGTGAGAACATGTTAGTGGGTTCAGTAAGTCTATGTTGGAACATGTTAGTGGGTTCAGTAAGTCTATGTTGGAACATGTTAGTGGGTTCAGTAAGTCTATGTGAGAACATGTTAGTGGGTTCAGTAAGTCTATGTGAGAACATGTTAGTGGGTTCAGTAAGTCTGTGTGAGAACATGTTAGTGGGTTCAGTAAGTCTATGTGAGAACATGTTAGTGGGTTCAGTAAGTCTATGTGAGAACATGTTAGTGGGTTCAGTAAGTCTATGTGAGAACATGTTAGTGGGTTCAGTAAGTCTGTGTGAGAACATGTTAGTGGGTTCAGTAAGTCTGTGTGAGAACATGTTAGTGGGTTCAGTAAGTCTGTGTGAGAACATGTTCGTGGGTTCAGTAAGTCTATGTGAGAACATGTTAGTGGGTTCAGTAAGTCTATGTTGGAACATGTTAGTGGGTTCAGTAAGTCTATGTGAGAACATGTTCGTGGGTTCAGTAAGTCTATGTGAGAACATGTTAGTGGGTTCAGTAAGTCTATGTGAGAACATGTTAGTGGGTTCAGTAAGTATATGTGAGAACATGTTAGTGGGTTCAGTAAGTCTGTGTGAGAACATGTTAGTGGGTTCAGTAAGTCTGTGTGAGAACATGTTAGTGGGTTCAGTAAGTCTGTGTGAGAACATGTTAGTGGGTTCAGTAAGTCTGTGTGAGAACATGTTCGTGGGTTCAGTAAGTCTATGTGAGAACATGTTAGTGGGTTCAGTAAGTCTATGTTGGAACATGTTAGTGGGTTCAGTAAGTCTATGTGAGAACATGTTCGTGGGTTCAGTAAGTCTATGTGAGAACATGTTAGTGGGTTCAGTAAGTCTATGTGAGAACATGTTAGTGGGTTCAGTAAGTATATGTGAGAACATGTTAGTGGGTTCAGTAAGTCTGTGTGAGAACATGTTAG
>NC_034203.2:45585346-45713227 GCF_002021735.2 Oncorhynchus kisutch | reverse complement strand
CCCCCCTCCGCTCCAATATGTCCCCCCCTCCGCTCCAATATGTTCCCCCCCCTCCGCTCCAATATGTCCCCCCCTCCGCTCCAATATGTCCCCCCTCCGCTCCAATATGTCCCCCCTCCGCTCCAATATGTTCCCCCCCTCCGCTCCAATATGTCCCCCCCCTCCCCCCGCTCCAATATGTCCCCCCCCTCCGCTCCAATATGTCCCCTCCCCTCCCCCCCTCCGCTCCAATATGTCCCTCCCCCCCCCCTCCGCTCCAATATGTTCCCCCCCCTCCGCTCCAATATGTCCCCCCCTCCGCTCCAATATGTTCCCCCCCTCCGCTCCAATATGTCCCCCCCTCCGCTCCAATATGTTCCCCCCCTCCGCCTCCAATATGTCCCCCCCTCCGCTCCAATATGTCCCCCCCCCCCTCCGCTCCAATATGTCCCCCCCCTCCGCTCCAATATGTCCCCCCCTCCCCTCCAATATGTCCCCCCCTCCGCTCCAATATGTCCCCCCCTCCGCTCCAATATGTTCCCCCCTCCGCTCCAATATGTCCCCCCCCTCCGCTCCAATATGCCCCCCTCCGCTCCAATATGTTCCCCCCCCTCCGCACCAATATGTCCCCCCTCCGCTCCAATATGTCCCCCCCCTCCGCTCCAATATGTCCCCCCCCCTCCGCTCCAATATGTCCCCCCCCTCCGCTCCAATATGTCCCCCCCCCCTCCGCTCCAATATGTTCCCCCCTCCGCTCCAATATGTCCCCCCCTCCGCTCCAATATGTCCCCCCCTCCGCTCCAATATGTCCCCCCCCTCCGCTCCAATATGTCCCCCCTCCGCTCCAATATGGCCCCCCCCTCCGCCTCCAAATATGTCCCCCCCCCCCTCCGCACAAATATGTCCCCCCCTCCGCTCCAATATGTCCCCCCCTCCCCTCCAATTATGTCCCCCCCTTCCTCACCAATATGTCCCCCCCTCCACTCCAATATGTCCCCCCCCCTCCGCTCCAATATGTTCCCCCCTCCGCTCCAATATGTCCCCCCTCCGCTCCAATATGTCCCCCCCCTCCCGCTCCAATATGTTCCCCCCCTCCGCTCAATATGTCCCCCCCTCGCTCCAATATGTCCCCCCCCTCCGCTCCAATATGTTCCCCCCCCCTCCGCCGTCCAATATGTCCCCCCCTCCGCTCCAATATGTCCCCCCCCCTCCGCTCCAATATGTCCCCCCCCTCCGCTCCAATATGTCCCCCCCCCTCCCGCTCCAATATGTCCCCCCCCCCCCTCCGCACCAATATGTTCCCCCCTCCGCTCCAATATGTCCCCCCCTCCGCTCCAATATGTCCCCCCCTCCGCTCCAATATGTCCCCCCCCTCCGCTCCAATATGTCCCCCCCCTCCGCTCCAATATGGCCCCCCCCTCCGCTCCAATATGTCCCCCCCCCCTCCGCACCAATATGTCCCCCCCTCCGCTCCAATATGTCCCCCCCTCCCCTCCCAAATATGTCCCCCCCTCCTCCAATATGTCCCCCCCTCCACTCCAATATGTTCCCCCCCTCCGCTCCAATATGTCCCCCCCCTCCGCTCCAATATGTCCCCCCCTCCGCTCCAATATGTCCCCCCCTCCGCTCCAAATATGTCCCCCCCCCTCCGCTCCAATATGTCCCCCCCCCCTCCGCTCCAATATGTCCCCCCCCTCCGCTCCAATATGTTCCCCCCTCCAATATGTCCCCCCTCCGCTCCAATATGTCCCCCCCTCCGCTCCAATATGTGCCCCCCTCCAATATGTCCCCCCCTCCGCTCCAATATGTTCCCCCCCCCTCCAATATGTCCCCCCCTCCGCTCCAATATGTCCCCCCCTCCCCCTCCAATATGTCCCCCCCCTCCGCTCCAATATGTCCCCCCCCTCCGCTCCAATATGTCCCCCCCTCTGCTCCAATATGTCCCCCCCTCCGCTCCAATATGTCCCCCCCTCCGCTCCAATATGTTCCCCCCTCCAATATGTCCCCCCCTCCGCTCCAATATGTCCCCCCCTCCGCTCCAATATGTCCCCCCTCCGCTCCAATATGTCCCCCCCCCTCCGCTCCAATATGTCCCCCCCCCCCCCTCCGCTCCAATATGTTCCCCCCCTCCGCTCCAATATGTTCCCCCCCCTCCGCTCCAATATGTCCCCCCCCCCTCCGCTCCAATATGTTCCCCCCCCTCCGCTCCAATATGTCCCCCCCCCCCTCCGCTCCAATATGTCCCCCCCTCCGCTCCAATATGTCCCCCCCCCTCCGCTCCAATATGTCCCCCCCCCCCTCCGCTCCAATATGTTCCCCCCCTCCGCTCCAATATGTTCCCCCCTCCGCTCCAATATGTTCCCCCCCTCCGCTCCAATATGTTCCCCCCCTCCTCCGCTCCAATATGTCCCCCCCTCCTCCGCTCCAATATGTCCCCCCCCTCCTCCGCTCCAATATGTCCCCCCCTCCTCCGCTCCAATATGTCACCCCCCCTCCTCCGCTCCAATATGTCACCCCCCCTCCTCCGCTCCAATATGTTCCCCCCCTCCTCCGCTCCAATATGTCCCCCCCTCCAATATGTTCATTTTGGTATATTGGCCCATTTATTCTAAAGAGATTTCAGTGTACAACTTATAGGTTCTAGTGTGACATCCCTGAATGTGTATTTGGGAGGGGAAAAAAAGGAAAGATGCTTTTAACTTTTATATACATTTGATATTTTATTATACTACAGTTTTATAGACTGGTTTAGACATTTGTAGTGAACAGTAAGATGTACAAGGTTTTTGGCTTTTCATACAGATGTATTTTTTGGGGATTGATGATGTCAAAATGTTAAAATTAAGAAGAATACAGGATTTTCTGAAAATCCAGCCATGTTCAAGGCTGATCCAATGGATGTTTTTGTGTTGGACTCAATCCACACGACGGCAGAATATTGTCTGCAAACAAGTTGGTTTGTTCTCGTCACCATTGCGAGCTTGTTGAGTTGGTTTCTGTATACATGCAGTAGAGAGTTCTGGTAGAAGTCGGTTTAATTCAATAACAAAATGATACCATCAAGAAAAACAAAACAATTACACATTCAGGTAATGCACACCTGAAGTAATGCCAAGGGAGGGAGGGGAGTCAAAGGGTGTGTTCACTAGTGTACACCGTAAGCAAACGGAAAATGATTGGTCATAACAAGAGAGTTTCTATTGGACCATTTTAGGTAGGTCCCGCGCCGTTTCCTAAGGTTCCAATACATCCATGGAAAATCTTGGGACCAAAAGAATCTTTAAAATGTTTCCTATTGAAGTTGCACTGACACACACAATGACAATGATCGTCCCCCTCTCCAGAAAACTGGGTACTGTTCATTAGGGCATGTTACAGAAAATAATTTTGCAAAAGACACCTCCAACGCCGTATTAAATTATCGCAAAACGTTTTGCAGTGGAAAATGAAAACAAGTGTTCCTCATTGGACAGGTAGTTCAGTTAGTCCCTTCCTGTCACAGTCTGTTTTCTTCCGTTTGGTGCCGAATGAACACGACCCAGGAGGAATGAAACCCTCCATCAATAACCATTTTAAATGTAATTTGTCCATAGCAGTTTGTTTATTCATTGTCCTCATTATACTACGTCCTCAATACGGTCTGCCAACCACATTTATTTTATCGTCACAATCAAATGACTATCTTTAATACATATGGTATGCAAACGTATACCTTAAATGATGTTTGTCATCTCCTGCAGATATTCATGCCGTGATTGTCTGAGTTTACAGATGAGACTTGTCTATCTAGCGTAGCACTGCTCGTTCATATCGTAGGCATATTGTTTTATACCAACAAAACCACAATGGTCATGTCTCACGTACTTAATAATATATTGATGTTTGTTTACACACAACTTCTGATACAAAATGTCAGCATGTCTATTGGGGGGGGGGGGGGGCTTGTTCTGCCAAATTTAAATCGACAAAAATCATATTGACAGATCAAAAATAAGACCTTACAGTTTCTCATCCTCAAGAACAGATCTACATTATTCATACAAATCTGTTTAGGTCCTTATTCACACAGCAGTGGGCAGTCCTGGGCTGGGCTGCTACAGGAGGATCTAGTGAGACTACTACAATTGTGCTGCCTAGAAAACATTCCAACAACACACCTAGAGCAAACAAACTGTAGTCGGTCCGCGTCAGGAAATAAAGAATCTGGTGATCATTGGATAAAGCTAAAAGAGGCCAGACTTAAGACCCGAGGAGAGTGCATCCTTCCTTCAATCATTCCTTAAACCCTTCCTTCCTCTGTGAAGAGTTGTGCCTGCAGGCACTGACACTGAGCACCGGGGTGCAAATGAAACCGCATCAACAGGAGGATGCTTCCTCTCTCTCTCCACTTATGAGTTTCTTTAATCTTCCTAGCTCACCGGACCGCGTGAAGTCCCTGTCAGCGGAGATCGATGCGCCGTTTCATCAGGCAGAGCTCTGGACACCTCTCCATCAGGTCCTCAGAGCACCCCATGCTACAACAAGGCCTTCAGAGAATACATTTCCCAGAGTGCAGTGCTTCTGCTTTGTCCTCTAGCTACCACAGTGGAACTGGAATGCTACTCAGACTTCCTGGATCATGTGATCTGGTCCAAGGACAGAGAAGAGATAGTGCATAGGTGGAGTGGAGGGACGCTAGCTAGCTGGTAGCTAAGCATCAGAGCTAACTGTCCGTCTGGTGAAGGGATAGCAACATTAGCTAACTGGTAGCTAACCAGCAGAGCTAGCTGTCCGTCTGGTGAAGGGATAGCAACATTAGCTAGCTGGTAGCCAACCAGCAGAGCTAGCTGTCCGTCTGGTGAAGGGATAGCAACATTAGCTAGCTGGTAGCCAACCAGCAGAGCTAGCGGTCTGTCTGGTGAAGGAATAGCAACATTAGCTAACTGGTAGCCAACCAGCAGAGCTAGCTGTCCGTCTGGTGAAGGGATAGCAACATTAGCTAGCTGGTATCTAACCAGCAGAGCTAGCGGTCTGTCTGGTGAAGGAATAGCAACATTAGCTAGCTGGTAGGTAACCAGCAGAGCTAGCTGTCCGTCTGGTGAAGGGATAGCAACATTAGCTAGCTGGTAGCCAACCAGCAGAGCTAGCTGTCCGTCTGGTGAAGGGATAGCAACATTAGCTAGCTGGTAGCCAACCAGCAGAGCTAGCTGTCCGTCTGGTGAAGGGATAGCAACATTAGCTAGCTGGTATCTAACCAGCAGAGCTAGCGGTCTGTCTGGTGAAGGAATAGCAACATTAGCTAGCTGGTAGCCAACCAGCAGAGCTAGCTGTCCGTCTGGTGAAGGGATAGCAACATTAGCTAGCTGGTAGCCAACCAGCAGAGCTAGCTGTCCGTCTGGTGAAGGGATAGCAACATTAGCTAGCTGGTAGCTAACCAGCAGAGCTAGCTGTCCGTCTGGTGAAGGGACAGTAACATTAGCTAGCTGCCCTACTCAGTTTTCAGCTCCTCTGAAGGGATGGGAGGCGAGGCAGAATGGGAGGGGGAAAAAAGAGGTGGTGGCAGAGAGAAAGGGAGAACCAGGAGACGGGAGGGGGGGGGTCCGTTGCATCCGTCTCCTAGGAGATAATCTCCAGGATGTAGAAAACCAGCTCCATGATGACAGGGCCCTCACTGAGTTGACATGCCCCGCTGTGGATGACAGGGATCAGGGTACTGTCCAGGTCGCTCAGGTAACGGGGGAGGAGAGGCTGGCCATTACTGCCCGCCAGGTAACCCACCTAGGAACAGGACAGAGACAGGTAGTTATGATTGACTCGATCAATCTTAAATGAATCATTTTTTAAATTGTCAGCGCACACCATAGTGAACATCTGTCAGAAGCTCAAACGGGACGGTCCCGTTAGTTCCCTTATATACTGACAAGTCATATTTGCATGATTTAGCTTATTCATCCATTCATAATTAATTCAAGTTTGTTTCATTCATCTGACAGACCAATGCCACACGAGGCTTCTTCTCTCCAAGCGGGAGACTTTGAAACTGAGATATCTTTCATTCTCAAAACAAGGTTTGGGCGTCCTGCCAAATTGCAGATACTGATAAGTGAGGATTCATTCGTTCAGTCACTTGCATGAACACAGAAATGGGTTATTAGAACAGCACATGAATAGAACACAGACATGGGTTATTAGAACAGCACATGAATAGAACACAGACATGTGTTATTAGAACAGCACATGAATAGAACACAGACATGGGTTATTAGAACAGCACATGAATAGAACACAGACATGGGTTATTAGAACAGCACATGAATAGAATGAATAGAACACAGAAATGTATTGAAAAAGAAAAATGTCCAATCAATCTATCCTGGGCGCACACACACACACACACACACACACACACACACACACACACACACACACACACACACACACACACACACACACACACACACACACAGAGGTTACTGTAGAACACAGCTACATTACTCTGTCACCTAGTCCAGAACCAAGTCATCACAAACAGCTTGTTGTTTCTTACCCTGGTTTAGAAGACAATTAACAGATGCTTTGGCTGCCCTGATTGGCAGAAATCGTTGTGCTCTGCTGTCACAAGGGACAGAGGGACTCTGGATTGTACCTTTGATATACAACAACAAAAAAACATCTACCTGCTCTGAGTCGAGGGTGACGCGTAGGCTCAGCTTGGCCATGCCATCCTCCTTCAACAGTTTCAGGTGAGGGCACAACGCCACACAGAACGCCCTCGCTACGTTCTCCGTCAAACGGCTGTGATCAGCAGGGTCACTCAGACCGTTGGGCTGAGCCTGGTCATCACTCTGGAGGTAGAACACCTGGAGAGAGAGAGCGAGAGGGGGAAATTAGACATCATTATTTCCAACACCAATCCATTCCTTTTAAATCCATGAAGGGGAATGAACCATCCCTTCAGAGGGGCTGAACCTCTGGGGAGAAGCCTCGCCTCCCATCCCATCCCTTCAGAGGGGCTGAACCTCTGGGGAGAAGCCTCGCCTCCCATCCCATCCCTTCAGAGGGGCTGAACCTCTGGGGAGAAGCCTCGCCTCCCATCCCATCCCTTCAGAGGGGCTGAACCTCTGGGGAGAAGCCTCGCCTCCCATCCCATCCCTTCAGAGGGGCTGAACCTCTGGGGAGAAGCCTCGCCTCCCATCCCATCCCTTCAGAGGGGCTGAACCTCTGGGGAGAAGCCTCGCCTCCCATCCCTTCAGAGGGGCTGAACCTCTGGGGAGAAGCCTTGCCTCCCATCCCTTCAGAGGGGCTGAACCTCTGGGGAGAAGCCTCGCCTCCCATCCCTTCAGAGGGGCTGAACCTCTGGGGAGAAGCCTCGCCTCCCATCCCTTCAGATGGGCTGAACCTCTGGGGAGAAGCCTCGCCTCCCATCCCTTCAGAGGGGCTGAACCTCTGGGGAGAAGCCTCGCCTCCCATCCCTTCAGAGGGGCTGAACCTCTGGGGAGAAGCCTCGCCTCCCATCCCTTCAGAGGGGCTGAACCTCTGGGGAGAAGCCTCGCCTCCCATCCCTTCAGAGGGGCTGAACCTCTGGGGAGAAGCCTCGCCTCCCATCCCTTCAGAGGGGCTGAACCTCTGGGGAGAAGCCTCGCCTCCCATCCCTTCAGAGGGGCTGAACCTCGGGGGAGAAGCCTCGCCTCCCATCCCTTCAGACGGGCTGAACCTCTGGGGAGAAGCCTCGCCTCCCATCCCTTCAGAGGGGCTGAACCTCGGGGGAGAAGGGTGAAGGGAGGATGACAACACATTACATACCTCTGTCCAGCGGATGACCTTCCCGTTGGCCTTGAACTCCGACCCTTGGAAGATCTTCACACTAGTGATGGACTCCATAGACTTCCCATCGATAGGACTGATCACCCTGTGTTGGGGGGGGGGGGGGGGGGGGGTATAGTTAACATTTACTGTCAGTCATAGATGGACACAAGAAAGGCAGAGAGTAAATAAAAATTGTCCAAATCGATCCCTAACCTCCAGCCACTCCTGAAGATTGAGACAGGATTGGATCTTTGTTAGAAATATAGCAAAATTACCATGTCACCCACCCAATCAGAAGACAAGATTAAGCTATTACTAAATGGTTTATATCTATCTAATCCCCTCAGATCTATAGGAGTGTCGGGGCTAGGGGTTGATATCTATCCAATCCCCTCAGATCTATAGGAGTGTTGGGGCTAGGGGTTGATATCTATCTAATCCCATCAGATCTATAGGAGTTTTGGGGCTAGGGGTTGATATCTATCTCATCCCATCAGATCTATAGGAGTGTCGGGGCTAGGGGTTGATATCTATCTAATCCCATCAGATCTATAGGAGTGTTGTGGAGTTGATTTGGAATTCAGAGAACACTCACCCCTTGTTGAAATTGTGATTGTCACCTACCCACTGTATGTGTTCCTTCTCTCTGCCTTTCCCTCCACTTCCTCCTTGCCTCTCCCTCCACTTCCTCCCTTCCTCTCCCTCCACTTCCTCCCTTCCTCCTGCCTCTCCCTCCCTTCTCCCCCTCCACTTCCTCCTGCCTCTCCCTCCCTTCTCCCCCTCCTGCCTCTCCCTCCCTTCTCCCCCTCCACTTCCTCCCTTCTTCTCCCCGCCTCTTCCTCCCTCCACTTCCTTCCTCCCTCCACCTCTCCCCTTACCCCTTGTTGAAGTTGATGTCATCTTCTATCCACTGTATGTGAACATGTTCCTGTCTGTCCTCCTGGTCGACCAGGCCACAGGTGATACTGAAGTCCTTCATGTCCCTCAGGGCTTGCCGTAGAGCGTCCATAGTCTCTCCTGTGATCTGCACCATCACACCGTCTACAGGGGAACAACAGGTATATCATATCCCCCCCCCCGTCTACAGGGGAACAACAGGTATATTCCCCCCCGCCCCCCTCGTCTACAGGGGAACAACAGGTATATCCCCCCCCCCCCTCGTCTACAGGGGAACAACAGGTATATCACCCCCCCCCCCCCCCTCGTCTACAGGGGAACAACAGGTATATCACCCCCCCCTCGTCTACAGGGGAACAACAGGTATATTCCCCCCCCCGTCTACAGGGGAAGGGGAACAACAGGTATATTCCCCCCCCCCCCCACCCGTCTACAGGGGAACAACAGGTATATCACCCCCCCGTCTACAGGGGAACAACAGGTATATTCCCCCCCCCCCTCCCCCCCGTCTACAGGGGAACAACAGGTGTATCACCCCCCCCCCCCCCCCACCCACCCGTCTACAGGGGAACAACAGGTATATCACCCCCCCCCCCCCCGTCTACAGCGGTACCACGGTGTAATTTAAACCCTGATGACAGTGGGTAATATAGGTGATAGGTAGACATTGGTGATACCTGTAAACCCAAACAACTAATGTAGCGTAACAGGTGGGTACATCCTATCAACAATATAACAGGTGGGTACATCCTATTAACAATATAACAGGTGGGTAAACGGGAGTACCTTCAACGATGCTGGTCTTGGCCAGGTGTCCTGCCTTGAGAGAACCACTGAACACGAAGAAGCAGGCGCCGGTCACTGGAAGAAAAACAACAAATACTGGTTTTAAAATCGCCATGACATTTCCATTTAAATCGTGAGCCATCTGAAGGGGCGGGATTCAACACTAACGCCACCTATGATTTTGTTAGTCCACTTCCCAGACTATGACTCCACGTTGTTGTGTGTCGACCCTACCTTTGCGTGGTTGATGGTGAATGCTGATGGCCTGTGTCTGGTAGTTTCCATCATCGTTCTGTACACACACCAGGTGGGAGTCGGCCCGCTCGTTGAAACACGCCCCCATGGCCAAGACGTGCTCATTGGACTTGTTCATAGCCTTCATTAGCTGCAGGGGACAGAGAATATGGTCGTGTCACCGAACGAACCCTGTCACTTGTTCATAACGAGGGTAGAAATAACATTTAATTCGTCTCTGTTGTAGCTGTGAGATAGAAAAAAACAGATTTCATTAAAACAATAGCATGCCCTGGAGTGTAGAGGTTTGGGGGAATGGGGTTGAGACCAAGACCCTCTAAACCAGATCAGTTCTGCCTGTTCAAACGTGGTTACAGTATGAACAGGACTCTAAATTAGATCAGATTTCTTTATTTATTTTTCTAGATGTAGATGTCCAAACAGACTTGCCAAAACTATAGTTTGTCAACAAGAAATTTGTGGAGAGGTTGAAAAAACGAGTTTTAATGACTCCAACCTAAGTGTATGTAAACTTCCGACTTCAACTGTATGTGATTGACATTTCTAAACTGTAATTCTGTAAGGAAGAAAACAAATGAGAATCTGGAGCGTTTTAGACAAGACTGTTAAAAGCGTTCGTACAAGCTGTTGTCAAACAGTCCACGTGTCATATCCCTGGGCTCCTTCATGTTAGAGTGTCATATCCCTGGGCTCCTTCATGCTAGAGCGTCATATCCCTGGGCTCCATGTTAGAGCGTCATATCCCTGGGCTCCTTCATGCTAGAGCGTCATATCCCTGGGCTCCTTCATGCTAGAGCGTCATATCCCTGGGCTCCATGTTAGAGCGTCATATCCCTGGGCTCCTTCATGTTAGAGTGTCATATCCCTGGGCTCCTTCATGCTAGAGCGTCATATCCCTGGGCTCCATGTTAGAGTGTCATATCCCTGGGCTCCTTCATGTTAGAGCGTCATATCCCTGGGCTCCATCATGTTAGAGCGTCATATCCCTGGGCTCCATGTTAGAGCGTCATATCCCTGGGTTCCTTCATGTTAGAGCGTCATATCCCTGGGTTCCTTCATGCTAGAGTGTCATATCCCTGGGTTCCTTCATGTTAGAGTGGCAGTAGCCACGCAGAGAAACTATACATTTAGTAACAACGGCTTACAGGGAATAACGAAACCTGTCTGTCTGTTAGGGTTCATATGAGACCTCTCATTAGATTTCGTCTGGTCTTAGACATTCAGACTAAAATATCGTTACGTCACTTTTGTCATTTGAATAACGATTTCGTCTAGTTATAGTCAAAATGACATAAACAGTGGGCCATTTTAGTCAACTAGACTCCCTTTCCTTTTAGGCACGTCACAATTACATGGTCTCATTAACCTATAGTAAACATACATCACTGATTACCTGGCCCCCACCGACAGAGCCCGGCCCCCACCGACAGAGCCTGGCCCCCACCGACAGAGCCCGGCCCCCACCGACAGAGCCCGGCCCCCACCGACAGAGCCTACCAACAGAGCCTACCAACAGATCCTACCAACAGAGCCTACCAACAGAGCCTACCAACAGAGCGTATATTCCTGATTAAACATCCTATTCTCTTCCCAACAGCAGAAATATGAAATCTTAAATTCAGCCTAGATAGATATTGAACATGACATACTAAACAGACACATACAAGTGCAGGCAGCGAGAAGCACAAATCACCAGATGGTGCTACTAAGTAGTATGGGGTTGCAGAATGAGTGTGAGAGACAAGTATGGGGTTGCAGAATGAGTGTGAGAGACAAGTATGGGGTTGCACCGCAGTCGCGTCGTTTCCATTGTTATCTACATTCTAGATGATGCAGCATATTGAAGTCCAGAAGTAGTACAGGAGATAATGACCGGTTCACCCAGTGATGTAGTGGAGTCACTAAACCTCCAGATAATGACCGTTTCACCCAGTGATGTAGTGGAGTCACTAAACCTCCAGATAATGACCGGTTCACCCATTGATGTAGTGGAGTCACTAAACCTCCAGATAATGACCGTTTCACCCAGTGATGTAGTGGAGTCACTAAACCTCCAGGTAATGACCGTTTCACCCAGTGATGTAGTGGAGTCACTAAACCTCCAGATAATGACCGTTTCACCCAGTGATGTAGTGGAGTCACTAAACCTCCAGATAATGACCGGTTCACCCAGTGATGTAGTGGAGTCACTAAACCTCCAGATAATGACCGTTTCACCCAGTGATGTAGTGGAGTCACTAAACCTCCAGATAATGACCGGTTCACCCAGTGATGTAGTGGAGTCACTAAACCTCCAGATAATGACCGTTTCACCCAGTGATGTAGTCAGTTTGGCCTAAAAACGATTATAACCCCCTCTATGGAACTTTCTGTCTGTAGCATCCGAACAGTTTGGGCTACACACTAATGTGACCCCTCTGTGGAATGGTGAGACTCTCACGAATACGTCGGTTGTTTTGCTCTAGGCCTCAAGACTCGTCTGAAGGTCCCCCGGGGACCAGGTAAACATTTTTATATATATATATATATGGAGACTGTTCAGTGGCAAAAAATACAAGTAGCTAAGTCTACCTCTTTTCCTCAGAGAAAACAGCTTGAGAGATTAATATAATAGCCATAATACCGGTGTTTTTCTTTCTATGGTGCATTGGTGGGTCACATTTTCCATTCATAAAGCATATCATGGGCCATTCTGGGGGAGGCAGGGTAGCCTAGTGGTTAGAGCGTTGGACTAGTAACCGGAAGGTTGCAAGTTCAAACCCCCGAGCTGACAAGGTACAAATCTGTCGTTCTGCCCCCTGAACAAGGCATCAGCTCTAGTCATAGAACTGTTTTGCAACTGAATGTAGTCACGGTAACATGATCAGTAGCCCACTGAATGTAGTCATGGTAACATATATGCAAACATTTGGTGATACAGAAAGGAATTTCAAATAATATAACTATTAACTCCTCCGTAGCCGACAGGGCAAGCGGCTCCTCCGTAGCCGACAGGGCAAGCGGCTCCTCCGTAGCCGACAGGGCAAGCGGCTCCTCCGTAGCCGACAGGGCAAGCGGCTCCTCCGTAGCCGACAGGGCAAGCGGCTCCTCCGTAGCCGACAGGGCAAGCGGCTCCTCCGTAGCCGACAGGGCAAGCGGCTCCTCCGTAGCCGACAGGGCAAGCGGCTCCTCCGTAGCCGACAGGGTAAGCGGCTAGTTAGCAATGGGGAAGCAAGAGAGTCGCCTGTGGCGATATGTATAATCGGAGGCGGAGCCTGTCTGCCCACACTTATCCCCCCACAGCTCACCAGCTGGTATAGACCGTGTGTACCAGGTGTGGCTCGTCCTTCCCACTGCTGAACAGGACTGCGCATCTCTGCTGCTAATATTAACCTCTAGTGACTCCCAAACCCGCATGCGGGAGCGTACTCATCGCCTGAAACTAATTAGCATAACGCAAAGGACATAAATATCCCTAGAAAATATTCCTATTCATGAAAATCACAAATGAAATATATTGAGACACAGCTTAGCCTTTTGTTAATCACCCTGTCATCTTAGATTTTCAAAATATGCTTTACAGCCAATGCTAGACAAGCATTTGTGTAAGTTTATCGATAGCATAGCATTATGCCTTGCTAGCAGCAGGCAACCTTGTCATCAGAAAAGCAATCAAATTAAATCGTTTACCTTTGATGAACTTCAGATGTTTTCACTCACGAGACTCCCAGATAGATAGCCAAAGTTCATTTTTTCCCAAAATATTATTTTTGAAGGCGAAACAGCTCCGTTTGTTCTTCACGTTTGGCTGAGAAATCGCCCGGTAATTGCGGTCACCACAACGCCGAAAAATATTCCAAATTAGCTCCATAATATTGACAGAAACATGGCAAACGTTGTTTAGAATCCATCCTCAAGGTGTTTTTCTAATATCTATTCGATAATATATCCGTCAGGACAATTCGTTTTTCACTAGGACCGATTGGAATAATGGCTACCTCTGTATTTTACGCGAGAATCTCTCTCGGAGCCACCATGTGACCACTTACGCAATGTGGCCGCTATTCTCCAACAGAAATGCGTAAAACTACGTCACAATGCTGTAGACACCTTGGGGAATACGTAGAAAGCATAAGCTCGTTGATGGTACATTCACAGCCGAATAGGGAGTCATTGGAACGCAGAGCTTTCAAAACCTGGGGCACTTCCGGATTTGGTTTTTCTCAGGCTTTCGCCTGCAACATCAGTTCTGTTATACTCACAGACAAGATCTTTACAGTTTTGGAAACGTTAGAGTGTTTTCTATCCAAAGCTGTCAATTATATGCATATTCTAGCATCTTTTCCTGACAAAATATCCCGTTTAAAATGGGAACATTTTTTTCCCAAAAATAAAAATCCTGCCCCCTAGCACCTTAATTGTATTCATTAGCAAAAAGCTCCCGCTCATGACAAAAACTCTTGTCCAGTCCACTTAGTCACAGAGAAGATGGTCTTCAGTCAATTGCCACTGAAAAATTAAAGTGTCCTATGAATATGACTCACTATTTTTGTTGATGAAATTAACACTGGTCTGTTGTCTCTGGTTGAGGAGCATGGCGACTAATGACTGGCTGGGAACATAACTGCAAAGGGGGTGGGGGGGGGGGTGATTGGCTAAGCCCCACTGGGAACTAATATGATTGGTTGAGAGCCTCACCTCGTTGTATCGGTTGCTGGGGATCTTGATGCAGGTCTTCTTCACCTCCATGTCCACCACCAGACCCTTCACCATGGACAACGTGTACTGGTAGTTACGGAAGTCCTGTAGATACATTATATTATATAGACCCTTCACTAGGGACAACGTGTGCTGGTAGTTACAGTAGTCCTGTAGGTACATTATATTATATAGCCCCTTCACCATGGACAACGTGTACTGGTAGTTACAGAAGTCCTGTAGATACATTATATTATATTATATAGACCCTTCACTAGGGACAACGTGTACTGGTAGTTACAGAAGTCCTGTAGGTATATTACATTATATAGACCCTTCACTAGGGACAACGTGTACTGGTAGTTACAGAAGTCCTGTAGATACATTATATTATATAGACCCTTCACTAGGGACAACGTGTACTGGTAGTTACAGAAGTCCTATAGATATATTATATAGACCCTTCACTAGGGACAACGTGTACTGGTAGTTACAGAAGTCCTATAGATATATTATATAGACCCTTCACTAGGGACAACGTGTACTGGTAGTTACAGAAGTCCTATAGATATATTATAATATTATATTATATAGACCCTTCACTAGGGACAACGTGTACTGGTAGTTACAGAAGTCCTATAGATATATTATAATATTATATTATATAGACCCTTCACTAGAGACGTGTACTGGTAGTTACGGAAGTCCTATAGATATATTATAATATTATATTATATAGACCCTTCACTAGAGACAACGTGTACTGGTAGTTACAGAAGTCCTATAGATATATTATAATATTATATAGACCCTTCACTAGAGACAACGTGTACTGGTAGTTACAGAAGTCCTATAGATATATTATAATATTATATTATATAGACCCTTCACTAGAGACAACGTGTACTGGTAGTTACAGAAGTCCTATAGATATATTATAATATTATATTATATAGACCCTTCACTAGAGACAACGTGTACTGGTAGTTACAGAAGTCCTATAGATATATTATATAGACCCTTCACTAGGGACAACGTGTACTGGTAGTTACAGAAGTCCTATAGATATATTATAATATTATATAGACCCTTCACTAGAGACAACGTGTACTGGTAGTTACAGAAGTCCTATAGATATATTATAATATTATATAGACCCTTCACTAGAGACAACGTGTACTGGTAGTTACAGAAGTCCTATAGATATATTATAATATTATATAGACCCTTCACTAGGGACAACGTGTACTGGTAGTTACAGAAGTCCTATAGATATATTATAATATTATATAGACCCTTCACTAGAGACAACGTGTACTGGTAGTTACAGAAGTCCTATAGATATATTATAATATTATATAGACCCTTCACTAGAGACAACGTGTACTGGTAGTTACAGAAGTCCTATAGATATATTATAATATTATATAGACCCTTCACTAGAGACAACGTGTACTGGTAGTTACGGAAGTCCTATAGATATATTATAATATTATATTATATAGACCCTTCACTAGAGACAACGTGTACTGGTAGTTACAGAAGTCCTATAGATATATTATAATATTATATTATATAGACCCTTCACTAGAGACAACGTGTACTGGTAGTTACAGAAGTCCTATAGATATATTATAATATTATATTATATAGACCCTTCACTAGAGACAACGTGTACTGGTAGTTACAGAAGTGCTGCTCGTCAACACAAGACATTGAGGCAAAAAAAATAACAAAAAATATATAAAATCAGAAATTAAACAAATCACTTAATCATTCAAAAGAAAAAAAGATAAGTTCTTACTGCTAGCAGGTTCATGATGGTGTGGCCGGTCTCTCCGAAGAGGGGTTTTCTAAACCGCACACTGAACAGAGGGCAGGGGTAGACTGAAAACATAATGTAAATTACATCAATCTCTCTCTTTGAAACAAGCCAAAAAATTATCCAGCCAAAAGAAAGCAATGCCTCTGTACTCACATCTGTACTCTGCACCCAGCCGGAACATGAGTCGGAGGGGGAACACCTTGGCCCAGGGGGTCTCCCACTTCTGCAGCAACACCCCAAACAGGTAGGGGGGGTTGGGGAGCATCAGGTCCTGGAGGGACTGGAAAGACGGGGAGACGTAGAGGAACCCTCCATGCTCCCTGCTTCCCAGGAAACTCTGGGTGAAGAACGAATGGCCCAGGTGGGTCAGGACATTACCTGGAGAGAGGAGAGAGAAACACGTTACCTGGATGGAAGACGGGGATGGGGGAGAGGAACGAGAGGCCCAGGTGGGTCAGAATGTTACCTAGAGAGGGGGAGAGGGGACGAGGGAGGAGAGGCCCAGGTGGGTCAGAACATTACCTAAAGAGGGGGGAGAGGGGACGAGGGAGGAGAGGAACAAGAGGCCCAGGTGGGTCAGAACATTACCTGGCTCCAGGCCCAGTAGACCAAAGGTAGTCCCATAACATCAAAGATCCACCACCAAATTTTAGATGGGGTTCTTTTATGAATATGCATCTTTCTTAAGACCCCCAACCCACCGCTGGTGGGCGTGACCAAACAAACTCTATTTACATGTCATCTGAGATGATGCCGTTGACCTTAACAAGGCCCCAGGACCAGTAGACCAAAGAACTCTATTTACAGACAATCCAACACATTTGGATGACATGAAAGTTGGCTAAACGGCATTGGCACTTGGATTGGAACCAGTGCTATGGTCAGATGACACTTCAGGCTGAGGAGTAAGTGTCACACATACCCATGTGCTACGCTAGCTAACGTTAGCTAGCTAGCTTTCACACATACCCATGTGCTACGCTAGCTAACGTTAGCTAGCTCTCACACATACCCATGTGCTACGCTAGCTAACGTTAGCTAGCTTTCACACATACCCATGTGCTACGCTAGCTAACGTTAGCTAGCTCATAATCAAGTAAACCTAATGACATGTTTAATGCATGTTAACAGCTTGCGTTCAATGTTTAAACTCCAACTGACTAGCTACTGTAAGACATCTGCTAAATACAAATCAGGCAAACTAGCTAGATATCATTTGAGGGCTTCAGCTTACACACAAAAAAAGATGTCAAACAAGCAACAGCATTGTGTATTCTCTAGGAGAAGATAATGATGAGCGGACGAGGCAGTGACCAGACACCAGTCCTGAGTAATGGAAGACATAACCACTACTAATAATGTAGTCTTGTAAGGAGGTGCCCCCTTCCACTGTAATACCCCTGGGCCCGAGTGAGTGATGCCAACCAGTCGGTGCCATGCTGGCACGTGTCCCTGGTGAATTAGAAACTCTGATTGGCTATGTTCAACTGTCCATTTACTGTTGACTTCCATGACTGTATGGTGACAGTCTCTTTATGAAGGCCGTGAGGCCGTCGCGGGCCTATGAAGGCCGTCGCGGGCCTATGAAGGCCGTCGCGGGCCTATGAAGGCCGTCCGCGGGCCTATGAAGGCCGTCCGCGGGCCTATGAAGGCCGTCCGCGGGCCTATGAAGGCCGTCCGCGGGCCTATGAAGGCCGTCCGCGGGCCTATGAAGGCCGTCGCGGGCCTATGAAGGCCGTCGCGGGCCTATGAAGGCAGTGAGCACCGGCACACCAACTAACTCCAACAATTGAACTTGGGAGGTGAGGAAGATTGTTTCAGGACTACCAGAGTAACTCCTATAACCTAACAATATAACCAAAAAATTGCGCAGTTTTAGGAAAGGAGAAATCAATAGACTATAACATTTAGAATATGCTACTCGTTTTTTTTCTCAATTTGTTATAGGCAGTTAAGTAACCGTCATTTGGCCAATATGGCTAGTTTATTGATGGCAGTGGCCAGTTCGAGATATCTTTCTCTCTCGTTCTGCTGTTGGATCCGGAACCAGCACAGGTCAGTTTCCACTGTCCTTTTCGGAATGGGTCCAAGTCTCTTGTTTATATTTTAATTATGCACATCCGGTTGGGTGGGAAAGCTACGGATACATTTTGGGAACAGGTCCAACTTTTTGTTCCTGTGAAGAACTCTAGTCCGGAGTTCTCCTAGGGAGAATTTTTATGTAGGAGTAAGAAGCTCAGTTCTGGAAAGTTTATTTTAAAATGACCATTCTATTCCAAAATTAAAGAAAATAAAATGATGCTGACAGAATCGCAAATATAATTTCCACCTCCAGAAACAGGCCAAATAACATATTGGTAAACTGTTCATTATTTTATACATTGGACCATGCACATAGCCTGTGACTCAGCGGAAGGTAGCCTGGCGGGTTAGAGTGTTGGGTCAGTAACCGAAAGGTTTCTGGATCGAATCCCCGAGCTGACAAGGTAAAAAAATCTGTCGTTCTGCTTTTGAGCAAGGCAGTAAACCCACTGTTCCCAGGGCCCTGAGCAAGGCAGTAAACCCACTGTTCCCAGGGCCCTGAGCAAGGCAGTAAACCCACTGTTCCCAGGGCCCTGAGCAAGGCAGTAAACCCACTGTTCCCAGGGCCCTGAGCAAGGCAGTAAACCCACTGTTCCCGGGCCCTGAGCAAGGCAGTAAACCCACTGTTCCCAGGGCCCTGAGCAAGGCAGTAAACCCACTGTTCCCGGGCCCTGAGCAAGGCAGTAAACCCACTGTTCCCAGGCCCTGAGCAAGGCAGTAAACCCACTGTTCCCAGGGCCCTGAGCAAGGCAGTAAACCCACTGTTCCCCAGGCACCGAAGACGTGGATGTTGACTAAGGCAGCCCCCCAGCACCTCTCTGATTCAGAGGGGTTAATCTGGGGCATTCATATGTAAAACTGACTAGGCCCCCCCCCCCCCCCCCCACACCACTGAAAAAGGTTCAAATATAAAAACACATTCAAAGCAGAAAGCCAAGTTGCCACGTGACGTTCCAGATTCAAGGTCAGTAGCTAACCTAGTCGTCTTGATCGACATCAAGCCACACCCACATAAACACTGTCCTGTAGGTTCAGTCCAACCCTCTTCCTAGAGATCTACTGACCTGTAGGTTCAGTCAAACCCTCTTCCTGGAGATCTACTGACCTGTAGGTTCAGTCCAAACCTCTTCCTCAAGATCTACTGACCTGTAGGTTCAGTCCAAACCTCTTCCTCAAGATCTACTGACCTGTAGGTTCAGTCAAACCCTCTTCCTGGAGATCTACTGACCTGTAGGTTCAGTCAAACCCTCTTCCTGGAGATCTACTGACCTGTAGGTTCAGTCAAACCCTCTTCCTGGAGATCTACTGACCTGTAGGTTCAGTCAAACCCTCTTCCTGGAGATCTACTGACCTGTAGGTTCAGTCCAAACCTCTTCCTCGAGATCTACTGACCTGTAGGTTCAGTCCAAACCTCTTCCTCGAGATCTACTGACCTGTAGGTTCAGTCCAAACCTCTTCCTCAAGATCTACTGACCTGTAGGTTCAGTCCAAACCTCTTCCTCGAGATCTACTGACCTGTAGGTTCAGTCAAACCCTCTTCCTGGAGATCTACTGACCTGTAGGTTCAGTCAAACCCTCTTCCTGGAGATCTACTGACCTGTAGGTTCAGTCCAAACCTCTTCCTCGAGATCTACTGACCTGTAGGTTCAGTCCAACCCTCTTCCTGGAGATCTACTGACCTGTAGGTTCAGTCCAAACCTCTTCCTCGAGATCTACTGACCTGTAGGTTCAGTCCAAACCTCTTCCTCAAGATCTACTGACCTGTAGGTTCAGTCCAAACCTCTTCCTCGAGATCTACTGACCTGTAGGTTCAGTCCAAACCTCTTCCTCGAGATCTACTGACTGTAGGTTCAGTCCAAACCTCTTCCTCAAGATCTACTGACCTGTAGGTTCAGTCAAACCCTCTTCCTGGAGATCTACCATCCTGTAGGTTTTCAGTCCAAACCTCTTCCTGGAGATCTACCATCCTGTAGGTTTTCAGTCCAACCCTAACATAACAATTTGAGAGCTTGAAGAATATTTGAAAAAGAATAACAGGCAAATGTTGCACAATCCAGGTGTGGAAAGTTCTTAAAGAGTTAACCAGAAAGACTCACAGCTGTAAATCGCTGCCAAAAAGGTGCTTCTACAAAGTATTGACAAAAAAAATAAATTTTTTCACTTGTTTTCAATGTATCATTATGGGGTATTGTGTGTACCTGGGTGAGCATTTTTATTTTATCTATTTTAATTCAGGCTGTAGCACAACAAAAATGTGGAATAAGTCCAGGAGTATGATCACTTTCTGAAGGCAATGTTCAACAGGGTCTCTCTCCAGGAAGAAGGTCAGAATTAAAACCTACAGGAGGGTCTCTCTCCAGGAAGAAGGTCAGAGTTAAAACCTACAGGAGGGGGTCTCTCCAGGAAGAAGGTCAGAATTAAAACCTACAGGAGGGTCTCTCTCCAGGAAGAAGGTCAGAGTTAAAACCTACAGGAGGGTCTCTCCAGGAAGAAGGTCAGAATTAAAACCTACAGGAGGGTCTCTCTCCAGGAACAGGGTTGGAGTTAAAACCTACAGGAGGGTCTCTTTCCAGGAACAGGGTTGGAGTTAAAACCTACAGGAGGGTCTCTCTCCAGGAAGAAGGTCGGAATTAAAACCTACAG
Source organism: Oncorhynchus kisutch (assembly GCF_002021735.2). Classification (NCBI taxonomy): domain Eukaryota; kingdom Metazoa; phylum Chordata; class Actinopteri; order Salmoniformes; family Salmonidae; genus Oncorhynchus; species Oncorhynchus kisutch. The sequence goes on along the minus strand of NC_034203.2, from coordinate 45,692,298 downwards.
GAGGGTCTCTCTCCAGGAAGAAGGTCGGAATTAAAACCTACAGGAGGGTCTCTCTCCAGGAAGAAGGTTGGGCAGGCCTGATTTAGATAATACACAACGCTAGAACTGCTAAGGACGATGATGCAACATTCTCTCCATCACAGTACTGACTGACTAGGACTGAACCAGCAGAGACACAAACAATATGTCTGTCATCCCCACAGACTGTCGTCTTTCCCTGGTTTCGCTGTGTATATCTAAACGACAAAAGCCTGAGGCACAGAGACATCAATGTCACACAATATTTTTAACCCGCAGCATAAGGTGGTGAGACAGACGCGGCGTCCAAAATGGCTCCCTAATCCCTATGTAGTGCACTTGTTTTGACCAAGTCCTACAGGGCTAGTAGTGCACTATAATAGGGAATAGGGTGCCATAGGGCTCTGGTCTAAAGTAGTGCACTATATAGGAAATAGGGAGACATTTTGGATGCACACAGAACATTAGTGGGACACTACAGAGTGCCTCCTGGCAATACTGTATAATATCACCTAAGTAGGCCTCTTGGTTGAGGTAACATAAAGGTATTATTATACCTGTGAAGGCCTGGTAGAGATGTACAATATATTAGTAGGCCTCCTGGTGGAGGTCTATTGATGGAGGTACATTATACTAACCTGTGAGGGCCTCCTGATGGAGGAATATTATCCATACGGTTAAGGCCTCCTGGTAGAGGTACAGTATGTTAAACTAACCTGTGAGGGCCTCCTGGTAGAGCTGTACGAAGTGGCTGAAGAGGTCTTTGGGGATGCTCTTCTCATCAGGCAGACACTGCAGCAGCACCACCACCTCAGCCTGGCCCACTGCATGCATCCCCTTACTGGTCACATACCAACACTTCCTGTTTACGTCTACAAGGGGAGAAGGGACACCAGAGAGGGGGTTAGATACCGTAGCAGCCTAGGGGGGGAGAGGGGCTTATACCGTAGCAGCCTAGGGGGGGAGGGGAGGGTTAGATACCGTAGAAGCCTAGAGGGGGGGGGAGAGGGGTAGATACCGTAGCAGCCTGGGGGGGGAGAGGGGGTTAGATACCGTAGCAGCCTAGGGGGGGTTAGATACCGTAGCAGCCTAGGGGGGGGGGGGGGGGTTAGATACCTTAGCAGCCTAGGGGGGGAGAGGGGGTTAGATACCATAGCAGCCTAGAGGGGGGGGAGAGGGGTAGATACCGTACAGTGTATAGCAGGGTTATTCACTAACAGTCCCGGAGAGCTAAACACTCAGGTTCTCATTTTCTCTTTCTAGTCAGGGACTAATTCAGACCTAGGAGAGGGTACGTTCTAATCAATCACCAACAATGGAGCTGGAAGACGTTAACTCACAGTTGACCAGTTTGACCATAGCCAGCAGGTTAGCGTTGAGCACAAACACCAAGGGGTCAGGACCTCCCTCCTCCAGCTGCTGTATCAGAACCATCTCAGAGGGATGCTCCTCCACCGCATAGTCTGGGGGTGGTGGGGGGAAAAACAAAAGCTTTTAAACATCTCACATCCAACCCCACTGAAGAGGGTTCCCTATGTACATGTATCCCCAGACCCCTCCCAGCATGCAACATGGCCTAATTGAAAGTAGACCCAGAACCCTCCCAGCATGCAACATGGGCCCATGAAAGCAGACCCAGACCCCTCCCAGCATGCAACATGGGCCCATGAAAGCAGACCCAGACCCCTCCCAGCATGAACATGGGCCCATGAAAGCAGACCCAGACCCCTCCCAGCATGCAACATGGGCTAATTGAAAGTAGACCCAGACCCCTCCCAGCATGCAACATGGCCTAATTGAAAGTAGACCCAGACCCCTCCCAGCATGCAACATGGCCTAATTGAAAGCAGACCCAGACCCCTCCCAGCATGGCCTAATTGAAAGCAGACCCAGACCCCTCCCAGCATGCAACATGGCCTAATTGAAAGTAGACCCAGACCCCTCCCAGCATGCAACATGGCCTAATTGAAAGCAGACCCAGACCCCTCCCAGCATGCAACATGGCCTAATTGAAAGTAGACCCAGACCCCTCCCAGCATGCAACATGGCCTAATTGAAAGCAGACCCAGACCCCTCCCAGCATGCAACATGGCCTAATTGAAAGCAGACCCAGACCCCTCCCAGCATGCTACATGGGACCATGAAAGCAGCCCAGACACAGCATACAGCAGGATCGACAGTGAGGATGACTAAGGTCAAGCACCTGTGGTGTGGCCTCCCGTACCTCCTTTAACCCCGGTGGAGATGAGGATGGGAGGAAGTCCGTCCTCCGGAATTAGACTGATGTAGCTGCCTACAGGGCTTCCCACTGGGGCTGCAGGGGCCGGGGACAATGCCTGGAGGGAGGGGTGTGGTTACAGCATAAAGTGGTAGTTGTCAAATGCAGGTGGACTGGTGAAGTGGACAGATCTCTGCTGTGATTGGTTGTAAATACAGTGATAGAAAGTTATTTGGGCAATGGTTCTATTCTAGAACACTGCAGTTGAATGATCTTCCATTCTAGAACACTGCAGTTGAATGATCTTCCATTCTAGAACACTGCAGTTGAATGATCTAATGGCTTGGGGGTAGAAGCTGCTCAGCAGTCTGATGGCTTGGTGGGTAGAATCTGTTCAGCAGTCTGATGGCTTGGTGGGGAGAAGCTGCTCAGCAGTCTGATGGCTGGGGGGGGGGGGTAGAAGCTGTTCAGCAGTCTGATGGCTGGGGGGGAGAAGCTTTTCAGCAGTCTGATGGCTTGGTGGTAGAAGCTGTTCAGCAGTCTAATGGCTTGGGAAGAAGAAGCTGTTAAGGCGCCTTTTGGTCCCAGACTTGGCGGTCCTGTACAGCTTGTCGTGCGGTAGCAGAAAGAACAGTCTAGGACTGAGTAGAGGACACCGCCTGGTATAGAGGTCCTGGATGGCATGAAGCTTGGCACCAGTGATGTACTGGGCGGTATGCACTACCATAGGTAGGGCCTTGTGGTCAGATGCCAAGCAGTTTCCATACCAGGTGGTGATCTAACCAGTCAGGGTGTTCTCGATGGTGCAGCTGTAGAACTTTGAGGATCTGGGGACCCATAACAAATCTTTTCAGTCTCCTGAGGGAGAATAGGTGTTGTCGTGCCCTCCTCACGACTGTTGGTGTGTGTGTGTTGGGGGGGGACCATGATAGGTCCTTACTGATGTGGACAGCAGCCCCATCGATGTGAATGGGAGCGAGTTTGGCCCTCCTTTTCCTGTAGTCCCTGATCAGCTCCTTTGTCTTGCTCACGTTGAGGGACAGGTTGTTGTCCTGGTACCACACTGCCAGTTCACACTGACCACCTCCCTGTAGGCTGTGTCATTGTCGTCGGTGGTCAAGCCTGCCAATGTCGTGTCGTCAGCAAACTTGTTGTTGGAGTCGTGTTTGGCCACTCAGTCATGGGTGCACAGGGAGTACAGGAGGGGACTAATCACGCACCCCTGAGGGGCCCCCCGTGTTGAGGATCAGAGTGGTCGGATGAGTTGTTGCCTACCTTTACCACCTGGGGGCATCCTGTCAGCAAGTCCAGGATCCAGTTGCAGAGGGAGGTGTTTAGTCCCAGAGTCCTCAGCTTAGTGATGAGTTTCGTGGGCACTATGATGCTGAACGCTGAGCTGTAGTCAATGAACAGCATTCTCACATAGATGTTCCTTTTGTCCAGGTGGGAAAGGGCAGTGTGAAGATTGCGTCGTCTGTGGATCTGTTGGGGCGGTATGTGAATTGGAGTGAGTCCGTGGTTCCTGGGATGGTGGTGTTGATGTGAGGCATGACCAGACTTTCAAAGCATTTTCATGGCTACAGTGCTACGTGGGGAGGGGTAGTCGTTTAGGCAGGTTACCTTGGCGTTCTTGGGCACAGGGACTACGGTGCTCTGATTGAAACGTAGGTATTACAGAGAGAGAGAGAGAGGTTTAAAATGTCAGTGAAGACACTTGCCAGTTGGGCAGCGCATGCTCCGAGTACGCATCCTGGTAATCCGTCTGGCCCTGCGGCCTTGTGAATGATGACCCGTTCAAAGTTGTTTGCCTTGAAGCGAGCATAGAAGGCATTTAGCTCGTCTGGTAGGTTTGCGTCACTGGGCAGCTCGCGGCTGGGTTTCCCTTTGTAGTCCATGATTGTGTCGGGGCTTGCAAACTTCTGACGCGCATCAGACTGTTTGGTAGGACTTTCATATACACTGACAAAAATATGAAACGTTCAGGCTTTTGAAAAGCACCGTGGTCTTTGTAGTTGAATCTGTGCTTGATTTGTAATACTTGACTGAGGGACCTAACAGATATATTGTCTGTATAAGGGACAGAGGCTAATCTCAGAAATCAGGTCAACCCCTATTAACTTGTGTAAGTGACGAAAACATTTAGAAACTTACATGTAATTTTTTTAATTATTTACAGATTTATTTATTTTAAAGACGTTTCTCCATGTGATTTGTTAAGCCACATTTTAGTCCTGAACTAATTTATGCTAAAAGGGCTGTGCGGCTTGGTTGTGTTGGTTGTGTTGTGTTGTGTTGTGTTGTGTTTCGGAAGACTTTGACAGCTGGTGTCAGCCAGACTATTTTAGCACAGGGTTACAAACATCTCTCTTGGCTAAGGTCAATGCAGTGACAATTTGCCCTGCTGTGGGTTCCCTCCTAATCCTAACCCAGGTCACCTCAGAACATAAATTTTAAACTGGAAATACTCAACTTTTGCAAATGTTCCTCTTCAACAAACTGTAAAATAAAGACTTTTTGACCTGTACCATACCTCTGACGAATCAGCAGTGGAGGATTTGTTGGAACACTGCGAGATGGCCAATGGACGTGAGGGAGCGGGGCTGGTAGCAGGGGGCTTGGGGGATTCCGCTGCTTCCCCATTGGGTAGGATCCCGTCTGCAAAACACACCCTCCTCTGCTCCCGCGTGAGAGACCCTATGACGCACAGACAGGACACTGTTGGTAAATACTTCAAACAGAGGAAGAAACCAGAGTAAAAACTAGCGACGGTGAGATGAAAAAGTTATAACACAGGTGGGTGTATGGGGGATGGTTACCCTCTGAGCCGGGTGTTTTAGGAACTCCCACAGGGACCATGACAGTGGGGGGAAGGGAGCTCAGCGTCCCTGAGGATTGGATCTGCTGCAGAGGTGGGATGGTACTGCAGTACTCTGCTGGGTTGTTGGAGTTAGGACTCTGGTTAGACATGTCACACATACCCTCTCTCGAATGAGCTGAGGGCAGAGAGAGACAGAGGAACAAGATAAAGGGAGAAGGACTGAGAGACACAAAACTATGAAATAACACATATGGAATCATACAGTAACCAAAGAAAGTGTTAAATAAATCCAAATATATTTAAGATTCTTCAAAGTAGCCATCCTTTGCATTGACAGCTTTGCACACTCTTAGCATTCTCTCAACCAGCTTCATGAGGTCATCAACTGGAATGTATTTCAATTAACAGGTGTGCCTTGTTCATTTGTGGATTTTATTCCCTTCTTAATACGTGTGAGTTAATCAGTTGTGTTGTGACAAGATTGGGTGCTATACAGAAGACGGTCTTTAACCAAATAGGGCCAAGTCCATATTATGGCAAGAACAGCTCAAATAAGCAAAAAGAAATGACAGAACCTTAAGTCAAAGGTCAGAGGACCTCCTGAGTGGTGTAGCGGTCTAAAGCACTGTCACAGTGCTAGCTGTGCCACTAGAGAATCTGGATTCGAGTCCAGGCTCCGTTACAGCCGACCGGAAGACCCATGGGGTGGCTCACAATTGGCCCAGCGTTGTCCGGGTTAGGGGAGGGTTTGGCAGGCAGGGATGTCCTTGTCCCATCACGCACAAGGAACTCCTGTGGTGGGCCGGACGCAATGCACAGCGTTTCCACCGACACATTGATGCGGCTAGCTTCCGGGTTAAGTGGGCATTGTGTCAAAATGTTTGGATGTTTTGGTTTGGATGTGTTGTGTTTCGGAGGACGCACGGCTCGCGACCTTTGCCTCTCCCGAGGCCGTACTGTAACTACCAATTGGAGAGGATTTTTTTTTTCAATCAATCCGGAAAATTAAGAACTTTGAACGTTTCTTCAAGTCTCAAAAAACCATCTATGAGGAAACTGTCTCTCTCCTGGATTAATTCATTAGAGGGAACTGCACCTCAAATCTTGCTTGTTTGTCGGTGACAATACTTATTTTCCACCATGATTTGCAAATAAATTCATTAAAAATCCTACAATGTGATTTTCTGGATTTTTTTTTTCTCATTTTGTCTGTCATAGTTGAAGTGTACCTATGATGAACATTACAGGCCTCTCATCTTTTTAAGTGGGAGAACTTGCACAATTGGTGGCTGACAGTACTTTTTGCCCCACTGTATTTGGATTTGTTTAACACGGTTTTGGTTACTATATGATTCCATATGTGTCATTTCATAGTTTTGATGTCTTCACTATTATTCTACAACGTAGAAAATAGTAAAAAAAGAAAGAAAAACCCTTGAATGAGTAGGTGTGTCCAAACTTTTGACTGGTTTTTGCTTTTGTCACTTCTAGATTAGACAACTGCGCAATGCTCTACTTTCCGGCTACCCGGATAAAGCACTAAATAAACTTCAGTTAGTGCTAAATACGGCTGCTAGAATCCTGATTAGAACCAAAAAAATTTATCATATTACTCCAGTGTTAGCCTCTCTACACTGGCTTCCTGTCAAAGCAAGGGCTGATTTCAAGGTTTTACTGCTAACCTACAAAGCATTACATGGGCTTGCTCCTACCTATCTCTCTGATTTGGTCCTGCCGTACATACCTACACGTACGCTACGGTCACAAGACGCAGGTCTCCTAATTGTCCCTAGAATTTCTAAGCAAACAGCTGGAGGCAGGGCTTTCTCCTATAGAGCTCCATTTTTATGGAACGGTCTGCCTACCCATGTCAGAGACGCAAACTCGGTCTCAACCTTTAAGTCTTTACCGAAGACTCATCTCTTCAGTGGGTCATATGATTGAGTGTAGTCTGGCCCAGGAGTGGGAAGGTGAACGGAAAGGCTCTGGAGCAACGAACCGCCCTTGCTGTCTCTGCCTGGCCGGTTCCCCTCTTTCCACTGGGATTCTCTGCCTCTAACCCCATTACAGGGGCTGAGTCACTGGCTTACTGGTGCTCTTCCCTGGCGTCCCTAGGAGGGGTGAGTCACTTGAGTGGGTTGAGTCACTGACATGATCTTCCTATCCAGGTTGGCACCCCCCTCGGGCTCATGCCGTGGGGGAGATCTTCGTGGAATATACTCGGCCTTGTCTCAGGGTGGTAGGTTGAAGATATCCCTCTAGTGGTGTCGGGTGGCTGTGCTTTGGCAAAGTGGGTGGGGTGATATCCTTCCTGTTTGGCCCTGTCCGGGGGTATCGTCGGACAGGGCCCCAGTGTCTCCCGAACACCCCTGTCTCAGCCTCCAGTATTTATGCTCAGTATTTATGCTGCAATAGTTTGTGTGTCGGGGGGCTGGGGTCAGTCTTATATCTGGAGTATTTCTCCTGTCTTATCCGGTGTCCTGTGTGAATTTAAGTATGCTCCCTCTAATTCTCTCTCTGTCTCAGAGGACCTGAGCCCTAGGACCATGCCTCAGGACTACCTTGACATGATGACTCCTTGCTGTCCCCAGTCCACCTGGCCGTGCTGCTGCTCCAGTTTCAACTGTTCTTCCTGCGGCTATGGAACCCTGACCTGTTCATCGGACGTGTTACCTGTCTCAGACCTGCGGTTTTCAACTCTCTAGAGACAGCAGGAGCGGTAGAGATACTCTTAATGATCGGCTATGAAAAGCCAACTGACATTTACTCCTGAGGTGCTTTCCTGTTGCACTCTCGACAACCACTGTGACTATAATTATTTGACGCTGCTGGTCATCTATGAACATTTGAATATCTTTGCCATGTTCTGTTATAATCTCCACCCGGCACAGCCAGAAGAGGACTGGCCACCCCTCATAGCCTGGTTCCTACCTAGGTTTCTTCCTTGGTTCTGGCCTTTCTAGGGAGTTTTTCCCTAGCCACCGTGCTTCTACACCTGCATTGCTTGCTGTTTGGGTTTTTAGACACACAAAAAAGTATGTGGACACCCCTTCAAAGAGTGGTTTCGGCCATTTCAGCCAGACCCGTTGCTGACAGGTATATAAAAACCAAGCACACAGCCATGCAATCTCCATAGACAAACACTGGCAGTAGAACGGCCTTACCAAAGAGCTCAATGACTTTCAACGTGGCACCGTAATAGAATACCACCTTTGCCACCTTTTCAACAAGTCAGTCAAATTTCTGCCCTGCTAGAGCTGCCCCCCGGTCAACTGTAAGTGATGTTATTGTGAAGTGGAAACGTCTTGGAGCAACATCGGCTCGGCCGTGAAGTGGTAGGCCACACAAGCTCAGAACGGGACCGCCGAGTGCTGAAGCGCGTAGAACGTAAAAATATGTCCTCAGTTGCAACAATTACTACGGAGTTCCAAAACGCCTCTGGAAGCAACGTCAGCACAATAACTGTTTATCGGGAGCTTCATTAAATGGGTTTCTATGGCCGAGCAGCCACACAAGCCTAAGATCACCACGCGCAAGGCAAAGTGTCAGCTGGAGTGATGTAAAGCTCGCTGCCATTGGACTCTGGAGCAGTGGAAATACGTTCTCTGGAGTGATGAATCACGCTTCACCATCTGGCAGTCCGACAGACTAATCTTGGTTTCGCAGATGCCAGGAGAACTTTACTTGCCCCAACACATAGTGCCAACTGTAAAGTTTGGTGGAGGATAAATAATGGTCTGGCTGTGAGGAATCTTAACGCTACAGTATACAATGATATTCTAGACGATTCTGTGCTTCCAATTTTGTGGAAGGCCCTTTCCTGTTTCAGCATGACAATGCCGCCGTGTACAAAGTGAGGTCCATACAGAAATGGTTTGTTGATATCGGTGTGGATGAACTTGACTAGCCTGCACAGAGTCCTGACCTCAACCCCATCGAACACCTTTGGGATGAATTGGAACAACGACTGCAAGCCAGGCCTAACATCAGTGCCCAACCACACTAATGTTCTTGTGGATGAATGGAAGCAAGTCCCTGCAGCAATGTTCCAACATCTAGTGGAAAGACTTCCCAGAAGAGTGGATGCTGTTATAGCAGCAAAGGGGGGAACAACTCCATATAATGCAGATGATTATGGAATGAGATGTTCGACGAGCAGGTATCCACATACACTACATGACCAAAAGTATGTATAGAGATACAGTATATAGGATTGGTCAAGGGAGCTCTCGGGGACCGGGTTGCTCTAGGGAGCTCTCGGGGACCGGGTTGCTCTAGGGAGCTCTCGGGGACCGGGTTGCTCTAGGGAGCTCTCGGGGACCGGGTTGCTCTAGGGAGCTCTCGGGGACCGGGTTGCTCAAGGGAGCTCTCGGGGACCGGGTTGCTCAAGGGAGCTCTCGGGGACCGGGTTGATCTAGGGAGCTCTCGGGGACCGGGTTGATCTAGGGAGCTCTCGGGGACCGGGTTGATCTAGGGAGCTCTCGGGGACCGGGTTGATCTAGGGAGCTCTCGGGGACCGGGTTGATCTAGGGAGCTCTCGGGGACCGGGTTGATCTAGGGAGCTCTCGGGGACCGGGTTGATCTAGGGAGCTCTCGGGGACCAGGTTGAAATAGGATACTTGATCAAGATCGATATAGGATCTGGAAACGTAAAACACCCAACCCCGTCCGAACCCAAGGAAGATGTACTAGTAGATGCTGATCTAGGACCAGTATTGTGTTTAAATCCTAATGGATACAATTCTAAAGGGGATGTAGTAAGCTGATCCTAGACCAGTAGTATTAGTGACTCACCACTCAGTAGGGCAGAGTGACAGGTGATACAGACTCTGGCCTCCTTCCTGTCCATGTAAATCAGTCTGCTCCTCAGGCTGCAGCAGGCAGCACAGAACACCTGGAGAGAGAGACACACACACACAAATATTACATTACACCGGCAGACACACAAACACACCATTACATTACACCTGGAGAGAGAGACCATTATATTGGGCTAACGGCCTGTGCTGAGACACGCCTACACACTCCCTAATCTAGCTCACCAGATTCTAACTAGAAACTGGTTGATAAACTGAAGCAGGTGAATTAACACTGGGGTTGGAGTTAAAACCTACAGGAGGGTCTCTCTCTAGGAACAGGGTTGGAGTTAAAACCTACAGGAGGGTCTCTCTCCAGGAACGGGGTTGGAGTTAAAACCTACAGGAGGGTCTCTCCAGGAACAGGGTTGGAGTTAAAACATACAGGAGGGTTTCTCTCCAGGAACAGGGTTGAAAAGGCCTGCTGTATAGACTCCACCCACCTTTCCACAGGCCCTGCAGTGATGCCTCCTCTTTGTGAAGGTGAAGCGGACCTCGCACTTCATACAGACTGGAGCCTGGGAGTCAGGGACCCACACGGGGGCTACATCCCCCAGGGAGGAGAGCTGTTTCCTGGGCAGAGCCCCCTGGTGATGCTGCCCTGCCTGGAAGTCATTATCCGGGCTGCTCTCTGACACCTCCACCAGGCCCGACGATGATGACGGAGACTCCCCGGTTAGCACCTCCCCCTTCACAACACCGCCACCACCACCAGGGTCGCCCGAGGCAAGTACAGTTGACGTATCCATGGTTCCGGCACCGCCACGGTTCTCAAGGTTCTTGTTCTTTCCGCCACCAGTAACGCTGCCGGCGGTGTTAGCAGAAGGCGCTAGCTGGTTCTGGACCTGTTCGTATAGGGGCCGGGGGATCTGGAGTTTGAGACTGACCGGCTGTTTAGGACGTGCACCGCCGAACGGCAAGCTCACCGGCTGCAAACAACTGTTGTTCAGTTTCTTGGGTAAAGAGCTACCACCTCTTTCTCCTCCTCCTTCGTGCTCTTGCTTGCTCTCCTCCATCTCCTTCTCCTCTGTTACAGAGTCCTCCTTGGAGGGGGGAGGTGTGAGAGACCCTCTCTCTTCTTCTTCCCCTGCAGTAGCCAGGCCGTTGGTGAGAGCCACTTCTCCATTCTGACCCCCACTCTTGTCCAGCTCTCCGTTCAACCTCTTCTCCTTCTGAGAAGACTTCCTACACTCTTTTCTCCCCCCTCTCAGTTCTTCCATCACCCCTCCATTCTGTACGTTCCCCCCAGAGTCTTCTCCCGGTCTTCCCCCTCTCCATCCTCCATTCTGTCCTCTCCCCCCAGTGTCCTGTGACTGTCCCCCAGCCATGTCAGCCTCCTCTCTGTCCCTCTCCTGTATGGGTGACGCAACCCAAGTGCTCTCTGTCTCCAGACAGGGGTTAGACTCATCTACTGCCACCTGTCTGTCTGCCACCTGTCTGTCTGCCACCTGTCTGTCCCCTCCCAGGCTCTCCTCATAGGTAAAGTGTGAATGACTAATGTGAGAGCTTCCACCACTCCTCTCCCCCTCCCTACCCTCCAGAGGGACATCAGGACGTGGGTCAGAGGGGGCAGGCGGCTGGTGGTTTGAAGGGGTCACCCTTGTTTGGTTCCCCTTGCAGGGTTCCTCACTGAGCCCGTTGAGAGCAGGACAAGAGGAGCTGATAGAGGTGAAGCCGTTCTCCAGGGCCAGGTGGTGGTGGTGGTAAGGAGGGGGGCTAGAGGAAGCCAGCACAGGGGGAGACAAGCCCTCCTCACCCCCCACCAGCTTGCCGATGTTGGGTTGGGGGAGCGGAGGGCTGTGGACGTCCGCAGTGCGGCCTGGCCTCTCCTCTCCCCAGGAAGGAGGCTTGGCAGCGGGGTGGCGTTTGGAGTCAGGCCCCTGGAAGTCGTTAGAGGACGGGTCGAGGGTTGGAAGGGTCTTGAAGGGGAGGGGACTGTCCCCGTCCCTGGGGTCAGGGGTCAAAGCCAGAGCAGGGTTCAGAGACAGGAAGTGGGTCGGAGGGGCCAGGATCTGACTCCACTTAGCATCCGACAGAGTGGGACTGTCTGTCTCATCATCTAGAAGAGGGGCAGAGAGAGAGAGCGATTATGGGCACGTTCTTCTGCGCAGGCATTGCCAGATCTTACAACGACTGGATAGGTATTTTAACTAATCAGCTAACCGCATATGTTTTTGCTATCTGGTGCCCCACAGCACAGTCAACGACGTGGCATGCACCCATTGGTTGATGCATGCAACACCAGAGCAGGGGAACGTGACCTATAAAACAATGATGACACCATCTCCCGGGCACAGTAGGTGGGGGTGACGCACCAGCGATGCCAACCGCTGGGGGGGGGGGGGAACGACGACACCAGAGGCGGCTGCTAGCAGTACAGTGTCCTACAGCAGTACAGTGTCCTACAGCAGTACAGTGTCCTACAGCAGTACAGTGTCCTACAGCAGTACAGTGTCCTACAGCAGTACAGTGTCCTTCACCCCTGCCTGCCGAGCACTTCTTTAACCGTAGTTCTGTTAACATTACGCGGAGGTTAGTATCTAGCTGGTGTACCAATCCCTACTCCCGTAGCACTACAGTGTAGTGATTACCCCACAGCAATTTACAAAAAGAATAATATATATGAAATACATTTACATAAACTCAGACCCTTTACTCAGTACTTTGTTGAAGCACAATTCCTTTGACCGCATGGCTTGGTTTTTACTCTGATACGCACCTGTCAACTGTGGGACCTTATATAGACAGGTGTGTTGCCTTTCCAAATCATGTCCAATCAATTGATTTTACCACAGGTGGATTCCAATCAAGTTGTAGTAACATCTCAAGGTTGATCAATGGAAACAGGATGCACCTGAGCGCAATTTCAAGTCTCATAGAAAAGGGTCTGAATATTTATGTAAATAAGGTACGTTTTTCAATTTTTAATACATTTGCACAATTTTTTTTTTTTTTTTATGTTTTCGCTTCATCTTTATGGTGTATTGTGATGTCATTATGGGGTATTGTGATGTCATTATGGGGTATTGTGATGTCATTATGGGGTATTGTGATGTCATTATGGGGTATTGTGATGTCATTATGGGGTATTGTGATGTCATTATGGGGTATTGTGATGTCATTATGGGGTATTGTGATGTCATTATGGGGTATTGTGATGTCATTATGGGGTATTGTGATGTCATTATGGGGGAGTGTGTAGATTGATGAGGGGTTAAAAAACAATTAAATCCATTTAAGAATAAGGCCGTAACGAAACGTGGTTTAAGTCAAGGGGTCTGAATACTTTCTGAATGCACTGTACAAATATTTCCGCCACTGTTAGTGAGCATTTCTCCCTTTACCAAGACAACCCATCCTCCTGACAGCTGTGGCATATCAAGGAAGCCGACTAAACAGCATGATCATTACAGAAATGCACCTTGTGCTGGGGACAATAAAAAGGCCACTCTAAAATGTGCAGTTTTGTCACATGCCACAGGATGTCTCAAGTTGAGGGAATGTGCATTTGGCGTGCTGACTGAATGCAGGAATGTCCACCAGAACCGATAACTTAATGTTGATTTCTCTACCATAAGCCGCCTCCAACATCATTTTAGAGAATTTGGCAGTACATCCAACTGGCCTCAACTGCAGATCAGGGCCTAATGAATGTATTTCAATTGACTGACTTCCTTATATAAACTAACAGTAAATTGATTGAAATTACTGCATTTCTATTTTTGTTAAGTTATCAGGGCCGCAGGGTCTCTGTCCTCTAAGGCTCAAGAACATGGTCTTTAGAAAAGCTCTCAAGGACCTCGGCTAATCCAGTTCTCCTCCGGATCTGATGACACCCGTATATAGCTTTGATTGTCATCTCAGTTCTAGATCATCTTCATCATTTTTTTAAAAATGTGTGCCTTGGGTGTGAGAGGCTCTATACAAATTAAATGAACTATTTGTTATTTTGGCTTCACATAGGGACAAGCCTGTTCCAGGGCTGCGTTCAGCAGGACACAACGTTGGCAAATGTTCAGATAGATATGTAGAACAAACCTCTGACTCAAGGAATCATGTCAGTTCTATCTGCAGCTTTCCAAAACGTTTTTTTTTTGTTGTACTGAACATGCCCTGGGGCGTACTCATTAGGCCGATTCTGAAACAAAGCATTTCTTTAAAAAACGGAAGCAAACGGAACAGAGAGGGAACCACCTGAATTTGTCCAAAAGAAACTAGTGTGTCTGTTTGCTTCCGTTTAGTTCTTAAAATGGTAAACGGTTTCCTTAATGACTACAACCCAGACAAACCCACTGAGCTATACAAAACCCGCTCTGCCCACCACTTGTGTGTATGGAAAGCCTCCGCAAATGAAACTGAGTGGTGGGCGAGCTTCGTCCATAGTGGACTCTGCGCCAGTAAGAGGCTTCTCTCTGCCGTTCGCCCTGTGTGCTCTTCCATCCCTCCTCCCCTGTTCTCTCCCTCTCTCCTCTGAGACCCATCAATCACTCTGGTACACGAATACAGTCTGAGGAATGTGGGAGTCAACAACATTCCTGAACATTCACTTCCCATAACACACACACACCACACACACACACACCCGACGGTGAGTCACCTTTCAGGAACAGCGGGGGAGAAAAACTATCTCTTTATGACCTATCCAGCTTCATCACAGCATGGCTCCAACCCTATACTGCTGATCTCTGCACTAGTCTTAAATAGACACAGTCAGCAACAACACACAGTAGACACTGTACTGTGCTATCCACTGTATACAATGATGTCGGAATAGAAGAAGCTGAGATCCACAAAAGGTGAAACGATTGTCTCTTCTCCCCCCCCCCCCCAGGGCGCCACTGGTTCCCCACCCAGGGCGCCACTGATCCCCCCCCCCCGGGGCGCCACTGGTCCCCCCACCCAGGGCGCCAATGGTCCCCACCCCAGGGCGCCAATAGTCCCCACCCCAGGGCGCCAATAGTCCCCACCCCAGGGCGCCACTGATCCCCCACCCCAGGGCGCCACTGATCCCCCACCCCAGGGCGCCACTGATCCCCCACCCCAGGGCGCCACTGATCCCCCACCCCAGGGCGCCACTGATCCCCCACCCCAGGGCGCCACTGGTTCCCCACCCCAGGGCGCCACTGGTTCCCCACCCCAGGGCGCCACTGGTTCCCCACCCCAGGGCGCCACTGATCCCCCACCCCAGGGCGCCACTGATCCCCCACCCCAGGGCGCCACTGGTTATCGCTTTTGAAACCGATGATATGAGCATCCAGCATCACGGTAAAAAAAAAGAAAAAAACATTGATTTACTTGCAAGTGACAGAACGCTAAATTGTAGCTGGTCCCATTAGATAGCATAGGGCTAATGTGTGCCATGTTAACCTCACCAGGTGGTTCTGATTCTGTCCTGGCACAACTTCAGCCTATGAAAGACCTTAGACTTTACATCCACCAACCAATGGCATTTCTTAAAATTAAGTCAACCCTGGCCAAAAAGAGGGATATTTTTAAACCTACAAAATTCAAGGTTTACGTTGGTCTGTAACAAAATGTGTGCCAATATTGCACTGATACATCCTTACCTAGGCTAAAGCTAATGCTAAAGCTAGTACCAACGGTAGATAATATATTAACTTTTTCGGCAAATGACAAACCCCCCCCCCCCAAAAAAAAAATGTAATACGCACATCCATGTGCTTTCATGGGGAAAATATAAACGAAGTCCTTTCAACTTGCAAGTTGATTGTAGATCATGAAAATAAAAAATAAAAAGTTAAAAAAAAGAGCCTTATGCGTTTGTCAAATAGCAGTCCTGTAGGGTATGAGTGTCTTCATTGCTTCTGGGTGTAACACACTGCTAAAGAGGATGCCTCACAAACAGTAGTGAACTTAAACGTTGGGTTCGAATCCCCCCCCCCCCCCCCTCGGAGAAAGCTTTTTTTTTTGTTGAAGAAAAAATGTAAACGGTTTACTGCTGGTCTTTGATGCTCGATTCAATACACGTGATCAAACGGATGATTCTAGTAACACCTATGAAATGCTGTAGGCGTCCATATAACTTAGCCTACGTAATATGATTATTAGGCAGTGTTTGTGTGCAAGGCTGAAGAAAGAGGTAGCTTCTTGTTAAATTCATTCATAAATCTTTACTTTCATGATGCTGGCCAGCATCCCGGAGTCGCCTCTTCACTGTTGATGTTGAGACTGGACAGAGGAACTCTGCGTAGAAGGCCAGCATCCCGGAGTCGCCTCTTCACTGTTGATGTTGAGACTGGACAGAGGAACTCTGCCTAAAAGGCCAGCATCCTGGAGTCGCCTCTTCACTGTTGATGTTGAGACTGGACAGAGGAACTCTGCGTAGAAGGCCAGCATCCTGGAGTCACCTCTTCACTGTTGATGTTGAGACTGGTGTTTTGCGGGTACTATTTAATGAAGCTGCCAGTTGAGGGCTTGTGAGGCATCTGTTTCTCAAACTAGACACTAATGTACCTCTTGCTCAGTTGTGCACCGTGGCTTCCCACTCCTCTTTCTATTCTGGTTAGAGCCAGTTTGCGCTGTTCTGTGAAGAGAGTAGTACACAGCGTTGTTCTGGATTTCAGTTTCTTGGCAATTTCTCGCATGAAACAGCCTTCATTTCTCAGAACAAGAATAGACTGACAAGTTTCAGAAGAAAGTTCTTGGTTTCTGGATGTTTTGAGCCTGTAATCGAACCCACAAATGCTGATGCTCCAGATACTCAACTAGTCTAAAGAAGGCCAGTTTAATTACTTCTTTAAAATCAGTACAACAGTTTCCAGCTGTGCCAACATAATTGCTAAATGTTTTTTTTATGGTCAATTAGCTATTCCAAGTTTATCATTTTAAAGGCTAACACAACGTGCCGTTGGAACACAGGAGTGATGGTTGCTGATAATGGGCCTCTGTACACCTATGTAGATATTCCATTAAAAATCATCCATTTCCAGCTACAATAGTCATTTACAACATTAACAATGTCTACACTGTAATTCTGATCAATTTGATATTATTTTAAATGGACAAAAAATGTTGCTTTTCTTTAAAAACAAAAATAAATACATTTCTAAGTGACCCCAAACTTTTGAACGATAGTGTAAGTATTCAGACCCTTTACTCAGTACTTTGTTGAAGCACCTTTGGCAGCGATTACAGCCACAAGTCTTCTTGGGTAGGAAGCTACAAGCTTGACACACCTGTATTTGGGGAGTTTCTCCCATTATCCTCTGTAGATCCTCTCAAGCTCTGTCAGGTTGGATGGAGAGCATCGCTGCACAGCTATTTTTAGGTCTCTCCAGAGATGCCAAGTCCAGGCTCTGGCTGGGCCACTCAAGGACATTCAGAGACTTGTCCCGAAGCCACTCCTACATTGTCTTTGGCTGTGTGCTTAGGATCGTGGTCCTGTTGGAAGGTGAACCTTCACCCCAGTCTGAGGTCCTGAGCAGGTTTCATCAATGATCTCTGTACTTTGCTCCGTTTATCTTTCCCTCAATCCTGACTAGTCTCCCAGTCCCAGCTGAATAACATCCCCACAACATGATGTTGCCACCTCCTCCATGCTTCACCAGAAGGATGGTATTGGCCAGGTGATGAGCGGTGCCTGGTTTCCTCCAGACATTACACTTGGCATAAAGGCCAAAGAGTTCAACTTCGGTTTCATCAGAACTGAGAATGTTGTTTCTCATGATCTGAGAGTCCTTTAGGGGCCTTTTGGCAAACTCCAAGCGGGCTGTCATGTGCCTTTTACTGAGGAGTGGCTTCCATCTGGCCACTCGACCATAAAGGCCTGATTGGTGGAGAAATGCAGAGATGGTTGTCCTTCTGGAAGGTTCTCCCATCTCCACTGAGGAGATCTGTCATAGCGACCATCAGGTTCTTGGTCACCTCCCTGACCAAGGCCCTTCTCCCCTGATTGCTCAGTTTAGCAATGTGGTCAGCTCTAGGAAGAGTCTTGGTGGTTCCAAACTTCTTTAATTTAAGAATGACATAGGCACTGTGCCCTTGGTGCCCTTCCCCCAGATCTGTGCCTTGACACAATCCTGTCTCAGAGCTCTGCGGACAATTCCTTTGACCTCATGGCTTCATTATGGGCTATTATGTGTAGATTGATGAGGAAAAAAATGAAATACAATTTAGAATAAGGCCATAACCTAACAAAAATGTGGAGAAAGTCAAGGGGTCAATACTTTCTGAATGCAGTGTAATCAATATTTAAACGTGGACTATACACCAGTCAGTCAAATAGACCTGATAGTTGCTTTGACGATCAGGACATGCTGTTGGACTAGTTAGTTAGTTAAGGTTAGGTTAGTTTAGGTATGTTAAAGACTAGTTAAGGTTAGTTTAGGTATGTTAAAGACTAGTTAGTTAGTTAGTTAAGGTTAGGTTAGTTTAGGTATGTTAAAGGACACTTCCATCCATGAACAAGTGTTGGAACACATCTAGCTATTTGAACAATTTTAAAATTGTCTGATTGTCTTGTGTTCCCTTATGCCAACTGGTCCCGTGTGGCTCAGTTGGAAGACACTGGCGCGAGCAACACGCAGGGTTGTGGTTTTCGATTCCAAAAAAGGAAAAAGCACAAAAAACAAATGTACAAGTTGGTATTAACTCACTATTGAATAAGAGTATCTGCTAAATGACTCCGATGTACATGCATCTGATGGTACCAGCTATAATTTAGCATCGTCACATTTTGTGCGTAACATTTAATTTTAAAACGCTCGCAAGTATGGCCCCTGCAAGTATGGCACCATAAATATATACTCCTGATTCCTGCTTACAAGCAAAAACTAAAGCAGGAAGTACCAGTGACTCGCTCAATACGGAAGTGGTCAGATGACACGGATGAGGGCTGTTTTTCTAGCACAGACTGGAATATGTTCCGGGATTCACCCAATGGCAATGAGATGTATACCACCTCGGTCATCGGCTTCATCAATAAGTGCATCGACGACGTCGTCCCCACAGTGACGGTGTACATATCCCGACCAGAAGCCTTGGGTTACAGGCAACATCCTCACTGAGCTAAAGGCTAGAGCTGCTGCTTTCAAGGAGTGGGACACTAATCTGTACGACTGACGCTCATCGGGTGTTGATTTTAATATTATTAAAACTAGGCAAGTCAGTTAAGAACAATTTCTTATTTACAATAACGGCCTACCCCGGCCAAACCTTAAACCGGACGACGCTGAGCCAATTGTGCTCTGCCCTATGGGACTCCCAATCACGGCCAGTTGTGATACAGCCTGGAATCGAACCAGGGTCTGTAGTGACGCCTGAGATGCAGTGCCTTAGACCGCTGCACCACTCTGGAGTCCTAATGTGTCAGGGCTTGAAAACCATTACATACTACAAAAGGGAAACCCAGCCGTGAGCTGCCCAGTGACGCAAGTCTACCAGAAGAGCCAAATGCCTTTTATGCTCACTTCGAGGCAAGCAACACTGAAGGATGCATGAGAGCATCAGCTGTTCCGGACGACAGTGTGATAACGCTCTCGGTAGCTTATATGAGCAAGACCTTTAAACAGATCAACATTCAAAGCCACGGAGCCAGACGGATTACCAGGAAATGTCCTCAAAGCATGCGCGGACCAACTGGCATAATAGTGGTAGGCCCTGATTACCGACAGCCAATAGGGAGGAGGTCAGAGACAACCTCTCCCTCAATGTGAGAAATACAAAATGAGCTGATTGTGGACCACAGAAAAAGGCAGGCTCCCAAAAGGCAGGCTCCATAACAGGTTCCCATTAACATCGACGGTGCTGTAGTGGAGTCGGTCGAGAGTTAAGTACCTTCCTGTCCACATCACCAACAAACTAGAATGGTCCAAACACACCAAGACAGTCGTGAAGAGGACACGACAAAACCTTTTCCCCCTCAGGAGACTGAAAAGATTTGGCATGGGTCCTCAGATCCTCAAGAGGTTCTACAGCTGCACCATCGAGAGCATCCTGACCGGTTGCATCACCGCTTGGTATGTCAACTGCTCGGCAGTTGGCGGCAAAGAGGCTAGTGCGTACGGCCCAGTACATCAGCTTCCTAACATCCAGAACCTATATACTAGGCGGTGTCAGACTCCAGTCACCCAAATCAAACTGTTCTCTCTGCTACCGCTAAGGGAAACGGTACCGGAGCGTCAAGTCCAGGTCCAAAAGGCTCCTTAACAGCTACTATCCCCAAGCCATAAAACCGCTCAACACTTAATCAAATGGCCACGTGGACTACTTACATTGATGCTGCTGCCCCCTCACCCCCTGTTTAAACACTGCTGCTGTTCGCTATTTCTATACCCCTAGCTACATGTACAAATGACCTCAACTAACCTCTATCCCCGCACATTGACTGGCACCCCCTGTATATATAGCGTTGTTATTGTGTTACTTTAGTTTATTAGGTCAATATGTTCTTAACTCTCGTGGTTAAGGGCTTGTAAAGTAAGTATATCACTGTAAGGTTGTATTTGGGCGCTTGTGACAAATAAAGTTTGATTCTGATGGGAAACGGATGTGGCAGTTCCACCGCTAAGGACTCCAGATTCAACACCCTTTAAAAATTAACAACGATGTGAACGTCACACACACTTGGAACACAGACAAGTGCCCGCACACACCTCAACCCAAATATATATGACACCAATTACCCAGAACCCTGAGGGAGAGGCTGATCCTATTCTCTGCATTCCCTCTCCACCATTACCCTCCTTTAATAACCACATAACACGTCCTATAAAACTCTGGAGAGAAGAGGAGAATCGACTCTCAGCCCAGCAACAGTACATCTGATTGCTTCATTGGCAATTGGCTAATTGGTTAATTGGTCTCACCTTGGTTCTGTTCAAAGTCATCCAGCACCTTGTCCAGGTTGAAGGCCTCTGTCTGGAAGTAATTCTCCATGGGTCAGGTAACTCCACCCTGACACACGCTGCAGGAACCTGTTCATACCACAGGGTTAACAACATAGCCATCAGTATGACTCCTCCCTTAGAAGTCCTCTCCAGTAGCAGTCCCAGGTCATCTCTTCTCCCCAGGCTACTCCACCCCCCCCCCCCCCCAGAGGTAGTCTTCAGCAGCAGTCCCAGGTCATCTCTTCTCCCCAGGCTACTCTCAGCCCCCCTCCTCTCCCCACCGCCCAGAGGTAGTCTTCAGTAGCAGTCCCAGGTCGTCTCTTCTCCCCAGGCTACTCTCAGCCCCCCTCCTCTCCCCACCGCCCAGAGGTAGTCTTCAGTAGCAGTCCCAGGTCATCTCTTCTACCCAGGCTACTCTCAGCACCCCTCCCCCCTTAGAAGTCATCTCCAGCAGCAGTCCCAGGTCGTCTCTTCTCCCCAGGCTACTCTCAGCCCCCCTCCTCTCCCCCCCGCCCAGAGGTAGTCTTCAGCAGCAGTCCCAGGTCATCTCTTCTCCCCAGGCTACTCTCAGCCCCCCTCCTCTCCCCCCCGCCCAGAGGTACTCTTCAGTAGCAGTCCTAGGTAGTCTCTTCTCCCCAGGCTACTCTCAGCCCCCCTCCTCTCCCCCCTACCCAGAGGTAGTCTTCAGTAGCAGTCCCAGGTAGTCTCTACTCAAAAGCTTCTCTGAGTCCCTTCCCCCCTCACCTGCCCAAAGGTCCTCTCCTGCCGCAGTCCCAGGTAGCCGTTGTCTCTCTGCAGACCTCTCTCTCTCTCCTCTGCCCAAAGGTCCTCTTCCTGCCGCAGTCCCAGGTAGCCGTTGTCTCTCTGCAGACCTCTCTCTCAGCCTCACTTCCTCATCCAGTCTGGCCAGCGCCAAGCGCCCATACCTGCAACGACAAAAACATGTCACACTTGAGCTCATCAAGAAATGGCCCGTAGTTTGTGTCCATTTACGTCACCTATATCTCTCTCACAAAGCGTGCACACTTCAGGGAGAAGTGGTAGTGAACGAGTGCACGTAGTGAACGAGTGCACACTTCAGGGAGAAGTGGTAGAGAGAAATAGGAGCAGAACAGTAGAGCTGAACTGCAGTAACATGGCCAATAGGAGCTGGACTACAGTAACACTCCTAGCCAGAGTAAAACCTACACCGTTTCAACTTCAGGGTCATGACAGTATAAACAAGGACAATAAACCAGAGAGGAGAGACCCAGGCTTTACACCAGAGACCTGATATTCTGAGGTGACTGCTTTACAAAAAGGAGCCAACTCCACACATTTTCCACTTCGTTTGAGATGCAAGCTCCCCCCCGCCCCACACACACACTGCAGGGTGGAAGACACAGGAGGTTGCTAGTAGAAAATGCTGCTGGAGATGTACAGTATATGGTAAGGGTTGGCCCACCCCATCCAGCGTCTCAGGGCAGTGTAGCCTAGTGGTTAGGGTGTTGGACTAGTAACTGGAAGGTTGCAAGTTCAAACCCCCGAGCTGACAAGGTACAAATCTGTCCTTCTGCCCCTGAACAGGCAGTTAACCCCACTGTTCCTAGACCAGTTAACCCCACTGTTCCTAGACCAGTTAACCCCACTGTTCCTAGACCAAAAAAATGAAAATAAGAATTTGTTCTTAACTGACTTGCCTAGTTAAATAAAGGTAAAAAACAAAAACACAGCAGGGTTGGCTCACTCCATCCAGCGTCTCAGGGCAGTGACGGCTCACTCCATCCAGCGTCTCAGGGCAGTGACGGCTCACTCCATCCAGCGTCTCAGGGCAGTGTCACAGCAGGGTTGGCCCACTCCATCCAGCGTCTCAGGGCAGTGACACAGCAGGGTTGGCTCACTCCATCCAGCGTCTCAGGGCAATGACGGCTCACTCCATCCAGCGTCTCAGGGCAGTGTCACAGCAGGGTTGGCCCACTCCATCCATCGTCTCAGGGCAGTGACACAGCAGGGTTGGCTCACTCCATCCAGCGTCTCAGGGCAGTGACGGCTCACTCCATCCAGCATCTCAGGGCAGTGACGGCTCACTCCATCCAGCGTCTCAGGGCAGTGTCACAGCAGGGTTGGCCCACTCCATCCATCGTCTCAGGGCAGTGACACAGCAGGGTTGGCTCACTCCATCCAGCGTCTCAGGGCAGTGACACAGCAGGGTTGGCTCACTCCATCCAGCGTCTCAGGGCAGTGACACAGCAGGGTTGGCTCACTCCATCCAGCGTCTCAGGGCAGTGACACAGCAGGGTTGGCTCACTCCATCCAGCGTCTCATGGCAGTGACACAGCAGGGTTGGCCCACTCCATCCAGCGTCTCAGGGCAGTGACACAGCAGGGTTGGCCCACTCCATCCAGCGTCTCAGGGCAGTGACACAGCAGGGTTGGCTCACTCCATCCAGCGTCTCAGGGCAGTGACACAGCAGGGTTGGCCCACTCCATCCTGCGTCTCAGGGCAGTGACACAGCAGGGTTGGCTCACTCCATCCAGCGTCTCAGGGCAGTGACACAGCAGGGTTGGCTCACTCCATCCAGCGTCTCAGGTCAGTGACACAGCAGGGTTGGCCCACTATCCAGCATCTCAGGTCAGTGACACAGGAGGGTTGGTTCACCCCATAAAGTAGTGCACTATGTAGGGAATAGGGTTCTATAAGGCTCTGGTCTATGTAGGGAATAGGGTTCCATAGGGCTCTGGTCTAAAGTAGTGCACTATATAGGGAATAGGGTTCCATAGGGCTCTGGTCTAAAGTAGTGCACTATATAGGGCATAGAGTTCCATAGGACTCTGGTCTAAAGTAGTGCACTATGTAGGGAATAGGGCCCCATAGGACTCTGGTCTAAAGTAGTGCACTATATAGGGAATAGGGTTCCATAGGGCTCTGGTCTAAAGTAGTGCACTACTTTGTAAACATGACAGTGGACTACTACAGCAGGCGTTAGGTAAAGTGATGACGGGGCAATGACACACTGGGTGACAAAAGTCAAACAAGAAATTCTGACCGACCCCCCCCCCCCCCCCCCCCAATCACTCACTGCTCTGACTGCCGCCTCCCCACCCAATAATGCAGTCACTGCTCATCATACTAAGACAAGACAGACTACCCTTGTTCTCTCTCTTTCTGTGTGAAACTACTAAGACAAGACATGAAGAGGACTAAAGCCTGAGATTTAAATGCTGAGAAGACCGTAACGTACGTGTGGAAGAGGTACAGAGAGGAAGGGGTCTCTCTCTCATATATATATATATAGCACTACTACTGACCAGAGCCCATCATAGTCCCTTCATAGTGCCCTACTTATGAGAGAGACAAACCCCAGTAGGAACAAGCCGCCTGTCATCAGAGACAAACCCCAGTAGGAACAAGCCGCCTGTCATCAGAGACAAACCCCAGTAGGAACAAGCCGCCTGTCATCAGAGACAAACCCCAGTAGGAACAAGCCGCCTGTCATCAGAGACAAACCCCAGTAGGAACAAGCCGCCTGTCATCAGAGACAAACCCCAGTAGGAACAAGCCGCCTGTCATCAGAGACAAACCCCAGTAGGAACAAGCTGCCTGTCAGAGACAAACCCCAGTAGGAACAAGCTGCCTGTCAGAGATAAACCCCAGTAGGAACAAGCTACCACAGACCACAGAGTGTAACCTACATCAGAGAAGTCAGTCTGAACCCCCCCCCATTCTATAGGTAAGACGTCCCACCATAGGCCGGGTCTACATCCCCAAATAAACCCTAAATAGTGCACTACTTTTGATTCTGCCGCGTGGAACCACCCCGTAGAGCTTCTGCCGCGTGGAACCACCCCGTAGAGCTTCTGCCGCGTGGAACCACCCCGTAGAGCTTCTGCACCACCCCGTAGAGGTTCTGCCGCGTGGAACCACCCCGTAGAGGTTCTGCCGCATGGAACCACCCCATAGTTAAGACATCATGCGTTAGTAAATACTGTATCTCCTGTGTGAGTTACTATCCGCCCTCCAGAAGGGAGAGAGGTCAGATGAGACCAGTATTGACCAAGGTAAACGTTGACTAGTTTTACAACATCAATATACTGGATGATGACTGCATAGAAGTATTTTCTGATTACAGTCCAATATTCATTTTCACATCTACAAACACTTTCTCAGATTGTTATTTAGCCTTGTCAAAAACTATTACCGGGTTCCGTATGTATCAAGCTTCTCAAAGTAGGACTACTGAACTATGATCTGAGGCCACAAGTGCTGATGAGAGATTTTACTCCTACTGTTATGGGTCAAAATAAAATCTATGCATGAAGCCTCTTTAGTCATATCAGTCCCACCAAGTGGACAGATATTTAGGAGACCTCATGAGATGTCCTAACCAGTTAAGTATGACCAGGTAGCCTAGTGGTTAGAGTGTTGGGCAAGTAACTGAAAGGTTGCTGGTTTGAATCCCAGAGCTGACAAGGTAAAAATCTGTCGTTCTGCCCCTGAACGGGCAGTTAACCCACTGTTCCTAGGCCGTCATTGAAAATAAGAATTTGTTCTGAGCTGACCTGCCTGGTTAAATAAATAAATAAATAAATAAAATAAATAAATAAATAAAAACAAACAAACAAAGTGAACAACGCAGCGAGTCGGCGGTGTCCAGCACCACATGCAGCGAGCCAGGGGGTGTCCAGCACCACATGCAGCGAGCCAGGGGGTGTCCAGCACCACATGCAGCGAGCCAGGGGGTGTCCAGCACCACATGCGGCGAGCCAGGGGGTGTCCAGCACCACATGCGGCGAGTCGGCGGTGTCCAGCACCACATGCAGCGAGCCAGGGGGTGTCCAGCACCACATGCAGCGAGCCAGGGGGTGTCCAGCACCACATGCAGCGAGCCAGGGGGTGTCCAGCACCACATGCAGCGAGCCAGGGGGTGTCCAGCACCACATGCGGCGAGCCAGGGGGTGTCCAGCACCACATGCGGCGAGTCGGCGGTGTCCAGCACCACATGCAGCGAGCCAGGGGGTGTCCAGCACCACATGCAGCGAGCCAGGGGGTGTCCAGCACCACATGCAGCGAGCCAGGGGGTGTCCAGCACCACATGCAGCGAGCCAGGGGGTGTCCAGCACCACATGCAGCGAGCCAGGGGGTGTCCAGCACCACATGCGGCGAGCCAGGGGGTGTCCAGCACCACATGCGGCGAGTCGGCGGTGTCCAGCACCACATGCAGCGAGCCAGGGGGTGTCCAGCACCACATGCGGCGAGCCAGGGGGTGTCCAGCACCACATGCGGCGAGCCAGGGGGTGTCCAGCACCACATGCGGCGAGCCAGGGGGTGTCCAGCACCACATGCGGCGAGCCAGGGCGTGTCCAGCACCACATGCGGCGAGCCAGGGGGTGTCCAGCACCACATGCGGCGAGCCAGGGGGTGTCCAGCACCACATGCGGCGAGCCAGGGGGTGTCCAGCACCACATGCGGCGAGCCAGGGGGTGTCCAGCACCACATGCTGCGAGTCAGGGGGTGTCCAGCACCACATGCAGCGAGCCAGGGGTTGTCCAGCACCACATGCAGCGAGTCAGGGGGTGTCCAGCACCACATGCAGCGAGCCAGGGGGTGTCCAGCACCACATGCAGCGAGTCAGGGGGTGTCCAGCACCACACGCGGCGAGCCAGGGGGTGTCCAGCACCACATGCAGCGAGTCAGGGGGTGTCCAGCACCACATGCAGCGAGTCAGGGGGTGTCCAGCACCACATGCAGCGAGCCAGGGGGTGTCCAGCACCACATGCGGCGAGCCAGGGGTGTCCAGCACCACATGCGGTGAGCCAGGGGGTGTCCAGCACCACATGCGGCGAGCCAGGGGGTGTCCAGCACCACATGCGGCGAGCCAGGGGGTGTCCAGCACCACATGCGGCGAGCCAGGGGGTGTCCAGCACCAATAGCTTTGGAGTTGTTAGAATAATATTTTGATATTATTCATATAGAACTATAGACTGACATGCAACAGTAGCCTGAACCAATGGTCACCAACCTTTGAGTCAAAATACAAGCCGAGATCTACAGTTTCAGATTATCATGGTATTTTCTTTAACATAACTTAGTTTTAAATATGTGTACGGCTACGCAACATTCAAAACAGTTGTGTAGCCAAGGGGTTTGTAGTAGTCTATAGCCCAATACATTATCACTTTGAATTGCCCTGCCAATGTTCTCAGACCATGTAGAAATGATATTTAAACATGTATAGGATGACAGGTATGTTGTATTACTTGCTGAGTGAGCATAATATTAGTTTTATTGAGAAAAGAGGACAGCTGATGACGAAACTCAGGTTCTACTGCATTATTTCTGACTCGTGAACCAATTCATGTTGTTAATCCCATGTCCAGATAGCTAAATATTATTTGGTCTAAAAATATTTATATATTTTTTAAAGATAATTCATAATAACAATTGAAGCTTATCAGAACACTTTGCTATAGTCATACATGACAGCTGCAGGGCCGGTTGTAGTCATTCATGACAGCTGCAGGGCCGGTTGTAGTCATACATGACAGCTGCAGGGCCGGTTGTAGTCATTCATGACAGCTGCAGGGCCGGTTGTAGTCATTCATGACAGCTGCAGGGCCGGTTGCAGTCATTCATGACAGCTGCAGGGCCGGTTGCAGTCATTCATTACAGTTGCAGGGCCGGTTGCAGTCATTCATGACAGTTGCAGGGCCGGTTGCAGTCATTCATGACAGCTGCAGGGCCGGTTGCAGTCATTCATTACAGTTGCAGGGCCGGTTGTAGTCATACATGACAGCTGCAGGGCGTAGTCATACATGACAGCTGCAGGGCGTAGTCATACATGACAGCTGCAGGGCGTAGTCATACATGACAGCTGCAGGGCGTAGTCATACATGACAGCTGCAGGGCGTAGTCATACATGACAGCTGCAGGGCGTAGTCATACATGACAGCTGCAGGGCGTAGTCATACATGACAGCTGCAGGGCGTAGTCATTCATGACAGCTGCAGGGCCGGGCGTAGTCATTCATGACAGCTGCAGGGCCGGGCGTAGTCATTCATGACAGCTGCAGGGCCGGGCGTAGTCATTCATGACAGCTGCAGGGCCGGGCGTAGTCATTCATGACAGCTGCAGGGCCGGTTGTAGTCATTCATGACAGCTGCAGGGCCGGTTGTAGTCATTCATGACAGCTGCAGGGCCGGTTGTAGTCATTCATGACAGCTGCAGGGCCGGTTGTAGTCATTCATGACAGCTGCAGGGCCGGTTGTAGTCATTCATGACAGCTGCAGGGCCGGTTGTAGTCATTCATGACAGCTGCAGGGCCGGTTGTAGTCATTCATGACAGCTGCAGGGCCGGTTGTAGTCATTCATGACAGCTGCAGGGCCGGTTGTAGTCATTCATGACAGCTGCAGGGCCGGTTGTAGTCATTCATGACAGCTGCAGGGCCGGTTATAGTCATTCATGACAGCTGCAGGGCCGGTTGCAGTCATTCATGACAGCTGCAGGGCCGGTTGTAGTCATTCATTACAGCTGCAGGGCCGGTTGTAGTCATTCATTACAGCTGCAGGGCCGGTTGTAGTCATTCATTACAGCTGCAGTGCAGGTTGTAGCATGAGTGGAAGTAGGGAGAAACCGCATTTTATAGCTAATAAAAATAAGTGTTGAACAACGTGTTGACAGTGCTGAGTAACAACTTGAACATACTCATAAAAACAGCAGCGCTTCGCTGTATTCGTTGAAGCCTTCTCATGGTTTTAAAAGTTTTGAAATCTCACAATATCAACTTGGCAGTGAGCTCAAGGTTCTCTTTTTACAGTCTATGGCTCGAGGAAACGATGCAGTCACGGTGATCAGAGCTATCCGATTGGCCAACGGTATGCCTGTAGGTGCACTTGTTCTCGAGGCCTGGTGTGTATAAGTTCTACCTTCAGACACATGAAATGATTCAAAATGGGAACACTTTGCCTTCCGACACTAAACCTGCTAAATCAAGTGCACCTACCGCCAACAACACAAAACGAATCATTTACAAAGCTTTATCTTTTTACAGAAATGTTTGGAGATCGACTAGGAATGCCTTGGAGACCGACCAGTCGATCGTCTAGGAATGCCTTGGAGACCGACCAGTCGATCGACTAGGAATGCCTTGGAGACCGACCAGTCGCTCGACTAGGAATGCCTTGGAGACCGACCAGTCGATCGACTAGGAATGCCTTTGAGACCGACCAGTCGATCGACTAGGAATGCCTTGGAGACCGACCAGTCGATCAAAGGGTTGGTGACCACTGCACTAAGCTAATAACTGTGAACGAGGGTCAGCCATCTTTCCTTCGGCAGTAGCTCAAACTGTCATGTTTACCAGCTGACAAACTTTTACAAGGTGATTTTACTCCTGACTGCTGCCTGAGCAGCATCTTATCGTCCTCCTAAAAACCTACTCTGAGCAGTGTCTTATCACCATCCTAAAACCAACTCTGAGCAGTGTCTTATCATCCTAAAACCAACTCTGAGCAGTGTCTTATCAACATCCTAAAACCAACTCTGAGCAGTGTCTTATCATCCTGAAACCTGCTCTGAGCAGTGTCTTAGCAAATCACCCTAAAACCTACTCTGAGCAGTGTCTTATCATCCTTAAACCAACTCTGAGCAGTGTCTTATCATCCTAAAACCTACTCTGAGCAGCATCTTATCATCCTAAAACCTACTCTGAGCAGTGTCTAAACAAATCACCCTAAAACCTACTCTGAGCAGTGTCTAAACAAATCACCCTAAAACCTACTCTGAGCTGGGAGTATTTTTAGTCTTATAAAAACAGGTTAACTGGATTCCTGGAACCTTTTCTGAGATGTTTTGTAAATAAGGGAACTGGTCCATGTTCTCTTTTTAAAAATGGGGATCTACAAAGGCTGAAGGGATCAATCTGCAACCCAACTTCAAGACACTTGATAAATACACATCGCCTAGCTTCTTGGATAGGCCAGGATCTTCCACTTACTCTAACACAACCATCCTACACAAGGAATCAGTTCAATACCTCAGCTTATTATTATTATTATTATTATTCCATTAAACAGTTGATAGTAGCGTACTTTCAAGAGGCCAGACTAACTACACCACTCCGGGAACCGCTTACCCAACAACAGCTGTGTGAAGTAGTTGAAGCCATAACAGGCCAAAAATAAGCTCCACTTAAGTCACATTCAGTACCTTGTCAACAATAATGGAACCCTAGGTCGTTACATTTCATAATATACTATAACATAGCTTAGCTATCATTAAAAGAAGCAACAGCTAGTTAGTTGTTTATGGTTAATTTGTGGCCAGGCAGTTTATGGGGTTTTGCCATCAGCACAAGGGTCTGATGCCGGGGTCATATGCTAGTAGCTAAAACCTAAATGTAATGCAGAGGCAGCACAAGTTACAGTCAATAACGTGAAGACTACAATGTTGTATCAACGCGATCAAATGTAGCTAAATAGCAGCACCAGAGATAATGTTTCCAAGTAGCTGTTTTGGACAACGGATATATTGTCGCCTGTAAATCACCAGTATAATGTTGCGGCTGGTCGAGTTGACCAGGGGCTACTGTGTTGTTGTGATCATGGACAGGCATATCGTTCTATATTATTATTATGGCTAAAAGCCTGGGGCACCGATTGTTTCTGAACAAAGCGGACACCCTAAAGCAGCCTAAATGTAGTCCACTACCAGCCAAGACATTAGCTGGCGTTATATCCCGTCTGTTAGCTCGCTTGCTAATGTTGTTTGTGTGGCTTTGCTACTCAACGTTTGGCGGCTAACGAGAGACAAGATACTTAAGTAGGCAATGTTACAATTAGTCACACATGCGTCATCTTTATAAAAATGTCCCTATCAGATCTTATAATGAGGACTTCCAGACTGCCATAAATATAATACATAATCCCCAGCATTAGGACTCAACGCAATGGCCGAAGCCTAGTGACTGTGTACCGTCAGAGACTAGATTACATGGAAAAACAAACCGACGGTATAAACTATACTCACCGGTGGAATTCCCATCATCCCGAGTAGTGCCACGAAATCCTCCCGTTGGTATCCCTCATTCTCTCTCTCACACACACACACGCAGAGAGATCATTTACAACGATCGCCTTTAAAAAATGAGATTTTACAAGTCTCGCCGTGAAAACCAAAACCCACAACCACTTCCAGTTCTGTTGTTGCCAGACTCGAACAGCAGAAGTCGGAAAGTAATAGTTGTGCGACAGCACTCAAGAATCCCTCCTCCCCCAAGGGTTAACATGAGGAACGGTTACCGGAGCTGCGACAGCAGTAAAAAGCACGACATCTTGGCTCAACCCATCCGAATAGTGACTGAGTCCGGTATTAAAAAACGACCTCCACGGTTAAGTCAAAATGACACTCATTTCATAACCTTGTGAGAGGGCTTTTCCAGGCAACAGAAAAGGCCGCAAAGCCAGAGCAAGAATAAACAGCAGCACAGCGCCCCTTGATCCTGAGGAAATACGTCTTAAAACGACACCCAATTCCCTATCTAGTTCAACGCAGTCAAAAGTAGTGTACTACATATGAGATAGAACTCCGTCTCGCCACAATTAAACGTAACCGATGGCAATCATTTTGATATAGGCTTTCACATTGGTTATGGAACCATGCAATGATGTGATTAGCCTGAAGCCCCGATGTTGAATTTGCAATGAATTCTTATGTCAGGCAGAAATTAATGATCAGGAAAGTTGTTTCCAGACAGTATATTGAATTAAATTATATGTGAACTTGCTTATCCGTGCGGTTGGTCCTTTTTTGGAGGAAGGAATGTGAGAGAATATATCCGCAGGAAAGTAGAATTAGATAAACTTTTCAAAGCGCTCACCTGAAGCATGCGTAGATAGAACCATGTAAACACGTGCACGATCTCGGCAGGTATGAACGCGTCTGTTTTCATCTGGTGCGCATGTCTCAGGTGACCTGCGCTCTGAACAGGTGACTTAGTTAAACTTCTCTGTGGGTACATAGTGTCTCACCTTCCTCCCTGCAAAAGTACCAACCACACGGACAACCGGAAAATTATGTTCAAATATAATTATATTTAACATTCTGGTTTGTGAGAGGTATTTTCCAAACCTATGGCATTAATCACAGACTTTGAACCAGAGGTATCACAGTCTGGCTGTCAGGCAAAGAGGTGATCTATGCCGAGACCTAGGGTAGAAAATAGCCTCTACATTGTCACACACATTCCTGGTGAGGCTCTATTCTGTAGTCTTGTGATTCTTTATTAAACCAGGTAAGTCAGTTAGGAGCAAATTATTTTTTACAATGACAGCCTACCCCGGCCAAACCTGAACGACTGCTGTGATGCAGCCCGAGATCAAACCAGGGTCTGTAATGGCGCCTCTAGCCTGAGACCGCTGCTCCACTCGGGACCATGCAGATGCAGTCTGCTTTGGAGCTTCAATAACTAGAAAAATGTTATAAAAAAATAACAATAACTAGAAAAATCTAAACATGTTATAAAAAATAAAACTATGCGCAGGCTTCCTCCCACATGGCAGCTATTTCCTACACACCATTACACTATGCGCAGGCTTCCTCCCACATGGCAGCTATTTCCTACACACCATTACACTATGCGCAGGCTTCCTCCCACATGGCAGCTATTTCCTACACACCATTACACTATGCGCAGGCTTCCTCCCACATGGCAGCTATTTCCTACACACCATTACACTATGCGCAGGCTTCCTCCCACATGGCAGCTATTTCCTACACACCATTACACTATGCGCAGGCCTCCTCCCACATGGCAGCTATTTCCTACACACCATTACACTATGCGCAGGCCTCCTCCCACATGGCAGCTATTTCCTACACACCATTACACTATGCGCAGGCTTCCTCCCACATGGCAGCTATTTCCTACACACCATTACACTATGCGCAGGCTTCCTCCCACATGGCAGCTATTTCCTACACACCATTACACTATGCGCAGGCCTCCTCCCACATGGCAGCTATTTCCTACACACCATTACACTATGCGCAGGCCTCCTCCCACATGGCAGCTATTTCCTACACACCATTACACTATGCGCAGGCTTCCTCCCACATGGCAGCTATTTCCTACACACCATTACACTATGCGCAGGCTTCCTCCCACATGGCAGCTATTTCCTACACACCATTACACTATGCACAGGCTTCCTCCCACATGGCAGCTATTTCCTACACACCATTACACTATGCACAGGCTTCCTCCCACATGGCAGCTATTTCCTACACACCATTACACTATGCACAGGCTTCCTCCCACATGGCAGCTATTTCCTACACACCATTACACTATGCGCAGGCTTCCTCCCACATGGCAGCTATTTCCTACACACCATTACACTATGCGCAGGCTTCCTCCCACATGGCAGCTATTTCCTACACACCATTACACTATGCGCAGGCTTCCTCCCACATGGCAGCTATTTCCTACACACCATTACACTATGCGCAGGCTTCCTCCCACATGGCAGCTATTTCCTACACACCATTACACTATGCGCAGGCTTCCTCCCACATGGCAGCTATTTCCTACACACCATTACACTATGCGCAGGCTTCCTCCCACATGGCAGCTATTTCCTACACACCATTACACTATGCGCAGGCTTCCTCCCACATGGCAGCTATTTCCTACACACCATTACACTATGCGCAGGCTTCCTCCCACATGGCAGCTATTTCCTACACACCATTACACTATGCGCAGGCCTCCTCCCACATGGCAGCTATTTCCTACACACCATTACACTATGCGCAGGCTTCCTCCCACATGGCAGCTATTTCCTACACACCATTACACTATGCGCAGGCTTCCTCCCACATGGCAGCTATTTCCTACACACCATTACACTATGCGCAGGCTTCCTCCCACATGGCAGCTATTTCCTACACACCATTACACTATGCGCAGGCTTCCTCCCACATGGCAGCTATTTCCTACACACCATTACACTATGCGCAGGCTTCCTCCCACATGGCAGCTATTTCCTACACACCATTACACTATGCGCAGGCTTCCTCCCACATGGCAGCTATTTCCTACACACCATTACACTATGCGCAGGCTTCCTCCCACATGGCAGCTATTTCCTACACACCATTACACTATGCGCAGGCTTCCTCCCACATGGCAGCTATTTCCTACACACCATTACACTATGCGCAGGCTTCCTCCCACATGGCAGCTATTTCCTACACACCATTACACTATGCGCAGGCTTCCTCCCACATGGCAGCTATTTCCTACACACCATTACACTATGCGCAGGCTTCCTCCCACATGGCAGCTATTTCCTACACACCATTACACTATGCGCAGGCTTCCTCCCACATGGCAGC
Organism: Oncorhynchus kisutch; assembly: GCF_002021735.2. Taxonomy (NCBI): domain Eukaryota; kingdom Metazoa; phylum Chordata; class Actinopteri; order Salmoniformes; family Salmonidae; genus Oncorhynchus; species Oncorhynchus kisutch. Next base: position 45,658,169 of record NC_034203.2, on the reverse strand, counting down.
TATTTCCTACACACCATTACACTATGCGCAGGCTTCCTCCCACATGGCAGCTATTTCCTACACACCATTACACTATGCGCAGGCTTCCTCCCACATGGCAGCTATTTCCTACACACCATTACACTATGCGCAGGCTTCCTCCCACATGGCAGCTATTTCCTACACACCATTACACTATGCGCAGGCTTCCTCCCACATGGCAGCTATTTCCTACACACCATTACACTATGCGCAGGCTTCCTCCCACATGGCAGCTATTTCCTACACACCATTACACTATGCGCAGGCTTCCTCCCACATGGCAGCTATTTCCTACACACCATTACACTATGCGCAGGCTTCCTCCCACATGGCAGCTATTTCCTACACACCATTACACTATGCGCAGGCTTCCTCCCACATGGCAGCTATTTCCTACACACCATTACACTATGCGCAGGCTTCCTTCCACATGGCAGCTATTTCCTACACACCATTACACTATGCACAGGCTTCCTCCCACATGGCAGCTATTTCCTACACACCATTACACTATGCGCAGGCTTCCTCCCACATGGCAGCTATTTCCTACACACCATTACACTATGCGCAGGCTTCCTCCCACATGGCAGCTATTTCCTACACACCATTACACTATGCGCAGGCTTCCTCCCACATGGCAGCTATTTCCTACACACCATTACACTATGCGCAGGCTTCCTCCCACATGGCAGCTATTTCCTACACACCATTACACTATGCGCAGGCTTCCTCCCACATGGCAGCTATTTCCTACACACCATTACACTATGCGCAGGCTTCCTCCCACATGGCAGCTATTTCCTACACACCATTACACTATGCGCAGGCTTCCTCCCACATGGCAGCTATTTCCTACACACCATTACACTATGCGCAGGCTTCCTCCCACATGGCAGCTATTTCCTACACACCATTACACTATGCGCAGGCTTCCTCCCACATGGCAGCTATTTCCTACACACCATTACACTATGCGCAGGCTTCCTCCCACATGGCAGCTATTTCCTACACACCATTACACTATGCGCAGGCTTCCTCCCACATGGCAGCTATTTCCTACACACCATTACACTATGCGCAGGCTTCCTCCCACATGGCAGCTATTTCCTACACACCATTACACTATGCGCAGGCTTCCTCCCACATGGCAGCTATTTCCTACACACCATTACACTATGCGCAGGCTTCCTCCCACATGGCAGCTATTTCCTACACACCATTACACTATGCGCAGGCTTCCTCCCACATGGCAGCTATTTCCTACACACCATTACACTATGCGCAGGCTTCCTCCCACATGGCAGCTATTTCCTACACACCATTACACTATGCACAGGCTTCCTCCCACATGGCAGCTATTTCCTACACACCATTACACTATGCACAGGCTTCCTCCCACATGGCAGCTATTTCCTACACACCATTACACTATGCACAGGCTTCCTCCCACATGGCAGCTATTTCCTACACACCATTACACTATGCACAGGCTTCCTCCCACATGGCAGCTATTTCCTACACACCATTACACTATGCACAGGCTTCCTCCCACATGGCAGCTATTTCCTACACACCATTACACTATGCGCAGGCTTCCTCCCACATGGCAGCTATTTCCTACACACCATTACACTATGCGCAGGCTTCCTCCCACATGGCAGCTATTTCCTACACACCATTACACTATGCGCAGGCTTCCTCCCACATGGCAGCTATTTCCTACACACCATTACACTATGCGCAGGCTTCCTCCCACATGGCAGCTATTTCCTACACACCATTACACTATGCGCAGGCTTCCTCCCACATGGCAGCTATTTCCTACACACCATTACACTATGCGCAGGCTTCCTCCCACATGGCAGCTATTTCCTACACACCATTACACTATGCGCAGGCTTCCTCCCACATGGCAGCTATTTCCTACACACCATTACACTATGCGCAGGCTTCCTCCCACATGGCAGCTATTTCCTACACACCATTACACTATGCGCAGGCTTCCTCTCACATGGCAGCTATTTCCTACACACCATTACACTATGCACAGGCTTCCTCCCACATGGCAGCTATTTCCTACACACCATTACACTATGCGCAGGCTTCCTCCCACATGGCAGCTATTTCCTACACACCATTACACTATGCACAGGCTTCCTCCCACATGGCAGCTATTTCCTACACACCATTACACTATGCACAGGCTTCCTCCCACATGGCAGCTATTTCCTACACACCATTACACTATGCACAGGCTTCCTCCCACATGGCAGCTATTTCCTACACACCATTACACTATGCGCAGGCTTCCTCCCACATGGCAGCTATTTCCTACACACCATTACACTATGCGCAGGCTTCCTCCCACATGGCAGCTATTTCCTACACACCATTACACTATGCGCAGGCTTCCTCCCACATGGCAGCTATTTCCTACACACCATTACACTATGCGCAGGCTTCCTCCCACATGGCAGCTATTTCCTACACACCATTACACTATGCGCAGGCTTCCTCCCACATGGCAGCTATTTCCTACACACCATTACACTATGCGCAGGCTTCCTCCCACATGGCAGCTATTTCCTACACACCATTACACTATGCGCAGGCTTCCTCCCACATGGCAGCTATTTCCTACACACCATTACACTATGCGCAGGCTTCCTCCCACATGGCAGCTATTTCCTACACACCATTACACTATGCACAGGCTTCCTCCCACATGGCAGCTATTTCCTACACACCATTACACTATGCACCAGAGCCCCATATAGGGTGCTATATATATCCCTAACACAGCTAATATCCCTAATACAGCTAATATCCCTAATACAGCTAATATCTCTAACACAGCTAATAAAACCACAATGTTGTTATCCCTAATACAGCTAATATCCCTAACACAGCTAATATCCCTAACACAGCTAATATCCCTAATAAAGCTAATATCCCTAACACAGCTAATATCCCTAATACAGCTAATATCCCTAATACAGCTAATATCCCTAACATAGCTAATATCCCTAACACAGCTAATATCCCTAATACAGTCCTAACACAGCTAATATCCCTAACACAGCTAATATCCCTAATACAGTCCTAACACAGCTAATATCCCTAACACAGCTAATATCCCTAATACAGCTAATATCCCTAACACAGCTAATATCCCTAACACAGCTAATATCCCTAACACAGCTAATAAAACCACAATGTTGATGTCCCTAATACAGCTAATATCCCTAATACAGCTAATATCCCTAACACAGCTAATATCCCTAACACAGCTAATATCCCTAATACAGCTAATATCCTTAACACAGCTAATAAAACCACAATGTTGATGTCCCTAATACAGCTAATATCCCGAACACAGCTAATATCCCTAACAGAGCGAATAAAACCACAATGTTGTTATCCCTAATACAGCTAATATCCCTAATACAGCTAATATCCCTAATACAGCCAATAAAAACACAGCAAACGAAATATTCAAATGGATCACATATTTTGTTTTTAATACACAGGAAGAAAAACAATTCAATAAGTCTAATGATGTCTGACACGGCTGGGTTGGACCGTGTTCGCCATGCTAAGGGCCATTTAAACCTTCTGGGATGTTCGACTGACAACTGTTCCTTCTGGGATGTTCGACTGACAACTGTTCCTTCTGGGATGTTCGACTGACAACTGTTGCTGATAGTAAAGGTGCGTTCGAAATGAGACTCTTGTTTATTCACTGTAATAGTACAAGAGGCAAAGAGTACCATGTGACAGCCTGTTAAAATACACGTACTGTTGCTATTTTATTTTACCTTTATTTAACTTGGCAAGTCAGTTAAAGAACAAATTCTTATTTTCAATGACAGCCTAGGAACAGTGGGTTAACTGCCTGTTCAGGGGCAGAACGACAGATTTGTACCTTGTCAGCTCGGGGGTTTGAACTTGCAACCTTCTGGTTACTAGTCCAACTCTCTAACCACTAGGCTACCCTGCCGCTATGGCGTTGGTACACTGGGCCTCTGTCCAAAATGGCCTCCCCTATTCCCTACATGGGGCTCTCGTTAAAAGTAGCGGACTATGAATAGGGAGGAATTTGGGACAGAGCCCAGGTCGGTTTCTCTGAGGTTAAAAATACCAGACGATGACGGTCGTTTCTTTAACAACAGTTTCACCATAACAGAGGTCTGGGGTGTATTCAGTTAAATGTGAAACGTTCTGAACGTCACAGATATCAATAGAATGGATAGAGCAGACATGATTCCCTATTGCATTTGACAAGACATATCTGTTCTATACGTTTCATTTCTTTTAGCTGAACGTTCTGTAACATTATGTCTTCCTGAACAGGCCACTGTTTGAGCCCACATGATAGAGGGTTTGGGCACTGGATAGTAGGTGGGGTACTGAGTTGGTACTAGATAGTAGGTGGGGTACTGAGTTGGTACTGGGTAGTAGGCGGGGTACTGAGTTGGTACTGGATAGTAGGTGGGGTACTGAGTTGGTACTAGATAGTAGGTGGGGTACTGAGTTGGTACTAGATAGTAGGTGGGGTACTGAGTTGGTACTGGGTAGTAGGCGGGGTACTGAGTTGGTACTGGATAGTAGGTGGGGTACTGAGTTGGTACTGGGTAGTAGGCGGGGTACTGAGTTGGTACTAGATAGTAGGTGGGGTACTGGATAGTAGGTGGGGTACTGAGTTGGTACTAGATAGTAGGTGGGGTACTGGATAGTAGGTGGGGTACTGGATAGTAGGTGGGGTACTGAGTTGGTACTGGATAGTAGGTGGGGTACTGAGTTGGTACTGGATAGTAGGTGGGGTACTGAGTTGGTACTAGATAGTAGGTGGGGTACTGAGTTGGTACTAGATAGTAGGTGGGGTACTGAGTTGGTACTGGATAGTAGGTGGGGTACTGAGTTGGTACTAGATAGTAGGTGGGGTACTGAGTTGGTACTAGATAGTAGGTGGGGTACTGAGTTGGTACTGGGTAGTAGGCGGGGTACTGAGTTGGTACTGGATAGTAGGTGGGGTACTGAGTTGGTACTAGATAGTAGGTGGGGTACTGAGTTGGTACTAGATAGTAGGTGGGGTACTGAGTTGGTACTAGATAGTAGGTGGGGTACTGGATAGTAGGTGGGGTACTGGATAGTAGGTGGGGTACTGAGTTGGTACTGGATAGTAGGTGGGGTACTGAGTTGGTACTGGGTAGTAGGTGGGGTACTGAGTTGATACTGGATAGTAGGTGGGGTACTGAGTTGGTACTGGATAGTAGGTGGGGTACTGAGTTGATACTGGGTAGTAGGTGGTGTACTGATTTGGTACTGGGTAGTAGGTGGGGTACTGAGTTGGTACTGGGTAGTAGGTGGGGTACTGAGTTGGTACTGGGTAGTTGGTACTGGGGAGTAGGTGGGGTACTGAGTTGCTACTGGGTAGTAGGTGGGATACTGAGTTGGTACTGGGTAGTTGGTACTGAGGAGTAGGTGGGGTACTGAGTAGGTACTGGGTAGTTGGTACTGGGGAGTAGGTGGGGTACTGAGTTGGTGCTGGATAGTTGGTGGGGTACTGAGTTGGTACTGGGTAGTAGGCGGGGTACTGAGTTGGTACTGGATAGTAGGTGGGGTACTGAGTTGGTACTGGGTAGTAGGTGGGGTACTGAGTTGGTACTGGATAGTAGGTGGGGTACTGGATAGTAGGTGGGGTACTGAGTTGGTACTAGATAGTAGGTGGGGTACTGGATAGTAGGTGGGGTACTGAGTTGGTACTGGATAGTAGGTGGGGTACTGAGTTGGTACTAGATAGTAGGTGGGGTACTGAGTTGGTACTAGATAGTAGGTGGGGTACTGAGTTGGTACTGGGTAGTAGGCGGGGTACTGAGTTGGTACTGGGTAGTAGGTGGGGTACTGGATAGTAGGTGGGGTACTGAGTTGGTACTAGATAGTAGGTGGGGTACTGGATAGTAGGTGGGGTACTGGATAGTAGGTGGGGTACTGAGTTGGTACTGGATAGTAGGTGGGGTACTGAGTTGGTACTAGATAGTAGGCGGGGTACTGAGTTGGTACTGGATAGTAGGTGGGGTACTGAGTTGGTACTGGGTAGTAGGTGGGGTACTGAGTTGGTACTGGATAGTAGGTGGGGTACTGAGTTGGTACTAGATAGTAGGTGGGGTACTGCGTTGGTACTAGATAGTAGGTGGGGTACTGGATAGTAGGTGAGGTACTGGATAGTAGGTGGGGTACTGAGTTGGTACTGGATAGTAGGTGGGGTACAGAGTTGGTACTGGGTAGTAGGTGGGGTACTGAGTAGGTACTGGATAGTAGGTGGGGTACTGAGTTGGTACTAGATAGTAGGTGGGGTACTGAGTTGGTACTAGATAGTAGGTGGGGTACTGAGTTGGTACTAGATAGTAGGTGGGGTACTGGATAGTAGGTGGGGTACTGGATAGTAGGTGGGGTACTGAGTTGGTACTGGATAGTAGGTGGGGTACTGAGTTGGTACTGGGTAGTAGGTGGGGTACTGAGTTGATACTGGATAGTAGGTGGGGTACTGAGTTGGTACTGGATAGTAGGTGGTGTACTGGATAGTAGGTGGGGTACTGAGTTGGTACTGGATAGTAGGTGGGGTACTGAGTTGGTACTAGATAGTAGGTGGGGTACTGAGTTGGTACTAGATAGTAGGTGGGGTACTGAGTTGGTACTGGGTAGTAGGCGGGGTACTGAGTTGGTACTGGGTAGTAGGTGGGGTACTGGATAGTAGGTGGGGTACTGAGTTGGTACTAGATAGTAGGTGGGGTACTGGATAGTAGGTGGGGTACTGGATAGTAGGTGGGGTACTGAGTTGGTACTGGATAGTAGGTGGGGTACTGAGTTGGTACTAGATAGTAGGTGGGGTACTGAGTTGGTACTAGATAGTAGGTGGGGTACTGAGTTGGTACTGGGTAGTAGGCGGGGTACTGAGTTGGTACTGGGTAGTAGGCGGGGTACTGAGTTGGTACTGGATAGTAGGTGGGGTACTGAGTTGGTACTGGGTAGTAGGTGGGGTACTGAGTTGGTACTGGATAGTAGGTGGGGTACTGAGTTGGTACTAGATAGTAGGTGGGGTACTGCGTTGGTACTAGATAGTAGGTGGGGTACTGGATAGTAGGTGAGGTACTGGATAGTAGGTGGGGTACTGAGTTGGTACTGGATAGTAGGTGGGGTACAGAGTTGGTACTGGGTAGTAGGTGGGGTACTGAGTAGGTACTGGATAGTAGGTGGGGTACTGAGTTGGTACTAGATAGTAGGTGGGGTACTGAGTTGGTACTAGATAGTAGGTGGGGTACTGAGTTGGTACTAGATAGTAGGTGGGGTACTGGATAGTAGGTGGGGTACTGGATAGTAGGTGGGGTACTGAGTTGGTACTGGATAGTAGGTGGGGTACTGAGTTGGTACTGGGTAGTAGGTGGGGTACTGAGTTGATACTGGATAGTAGGTGGGGTACTGAGTTGGTACTGGATAGTAGGTGGTGTACTGATTTGGTACTGGGTAGTAGGTGGGGTACTGAGTTGGTACTGGGTAGTAGGTGGGATACTGAGTTGGTACTGGGTAGTTGGTACTGAGGAGTAGGTGGTGTACTGAGTAGGTACTGGGGAGTTGGTACTGGGGAGTAGGTGGGGTACTGAGTTGGTGCTGGATAGTTGGTGGGGTACTGAGTTGGTACTGGGTAGTAGGCGGGGTACTGAGTTGGTACTGGATAGTAGGTGGGGTACTGAGTTGGTACTGGGTAGTAGGTGGGGTACTGAGTTGGTACTGGATAGTAGGTGGGGTACTGGATAGTAGGTGGGGTACTGGATAGTAGGTGGGGTACTGAGTTGGTACTGGATAGTAGGTGGGGTACTGAGTTGATACTGGATAGTAGGTGGGGTACAGAGTTGGTACTGGGTAGTAGGTGGGGTACTGAGTTGCTACTGGGTAGTAGGTACTGAGGAGTAGGTGGGGTACTGAGTAGGTACTGGGTAGTTGGTACTGGGGAGTAAGTGGGGTACTGAGTTGGTGCTGGATAGTTGGTGAGGTACTGAGTTGGTACTGGGTAGTAGGTGGGGTCCTGAGTTGGTACTGGGTAGTTGGTACTGGGTAGTTGGTACTGGGTAATTGGTACTAGGTAGTTGGTACTGGGTAGTTGGTACTAGGTGGAGGGTAGAAGGTGGCTGGAGTTGGATTGGTTAGTCTGCTTCATTCTTTGACGCCTCATCAACGTTTTCTACAAGATCTGTGGAGATCAACTCAGTACCCCACCTACTATCTAGTACCAACTCAGTACCCCACCTACTATCTAGTACCCCACCTACTATCTAGTACCAACTCAGTACCCCACCTACTATCTAGTACCAACTCAGTACCCCACCTACTATCTAGTACCAACGCAGTACCCCACCTACTATCTAGTACCCCACCTACTATCTAGTACCAACTCAGTACCCCACCTACTATCTAGTACCAACTCAGTACCCCACCTACTATCTAGTACCAACTCTGTGGAGAGGAGAGATGGGAGTTAATTCCAGACGAGTCTCATACGAAGCAAACGTAAAACACAGACTATTCAATTCAATATGCAATGAGAAACTAGCCTGGCCGTGGCCAGAACGATTATTCTGCTAAACCACATTTCAAAGTGAAACTCAAGCAAATCACCTGTTCTCAGGTTAGCAATGAACATATTTAAAATGACTGAAAACTGTTCCAAGATCACATGGAGATAATCCTAAACACCATGGCGTACTAGCACTATCACATATATATCACATATAGTACTATCACATATATATCACATATAGTACTATCACATATAGTACTATCACATATAGTACTATCACATATAGTACTATCACATATATATCACATATAGTACTATCACATATAGCACTATCACATATCTATCACATATAGCACTATCACATATATATCACATATAGTACTATCACATATATCACATATAGTACTATCACATATAGTACTATCACATATATATCACATATAGTACTATCACATATATATCACATATAGTACTATCACATATATATCACATATAGTACTATCACATATATATCACATATAGTACTATCACATATATATCACATATAGTACTATCACATATATATCACATATAGTACTATCACATATAGTACTATCACATATAGTACTATCACATATAGTACTATCACATATATCACATATAGTACTATCCCATATAGTACTATCACATATAGTACTATCACATATAGTACTATCACATATAGTACTACCACATATAGTACTATCACATATAGTACTATCACATATAGTACTACCACATATAGTACTATCACATATAGTACTATCACATATAGTACTATCACATATAGTACTATCACATATATTACACATATAGTACTATCACATATATACCACATATAGTACTATCACATATATATCACATATAGTACTATCACATATAGTACTATCACATATAGTACTATCACATATAGTACTATCACATATATATCACATATAGTACTACCACATATATATCACATATAGTACTATCACATATATATCACATATAGTACTATCACATATATATCACATATAGTACTACCACATATATATCACATATAGTACTATCACATATATATCACATATAGTACTATCACATATATATCACATATACTATATCACATATAGTACTATCACATATAGTACTATCACATATATATCACATATAGTACTATCACATATAGTACTATCACATATATATCACATATAGTACTATCACATATAGTACTATCACATATATATCACATATAGTACTATCACATATAGTACTATCACATATATATCACATATAGTACTATCACATATATATCACATATAGTACTATCACATATATATCACATATAGTACTATCACATATATATCACATATAGTACTATCACATATAGTACTATCACATATAGTACTATCACATATATATCACATATAGTACTATCACATATAGTACTATCACATATAGTACTATCACATATATATCACATATAGTACTATCACATATATATCACATATAGTACTATCACATATATATCACATATAGTACTATCACACCAGGGAGGGAGACCAACATACTGCACCTCCACATGATCAAATCAAATCAAATGTATTTATATAGCCCTTCGTACATCAGCTGATATCTCAAAGTGCTGTACAGAAACCCAGCCTAAAACCCCAAACAGCAAGCAATGCAGGTGTAGAAGCACGGTGGCTAGGAAAAACTCCCTAGAAAGGCCAATACCTAGGAAGAAACCTAGAGAGGAACCAGGCTATGTGGGGTGGCCAGTCCTCTTCTGGCTGTGCCGGGTGGAGATTATAACATAACATGGCCAAGATGTTCAAATGTTCATAAATGACCAGCATGGTCGAATAATAATAAGGCAGAACAGTTGAAACTGGAGCAGCAGCACAGTCAGGTGGAAGTTGAAACTGGAGCAGCAGCATGGCCAGGTGGACTGGGGACAGCAAGGAGTCATCATGTCAGGTAGTCCTGGGGCATGGTCCTAGGGCTCAGGTCAGTTGAAACTGGAACAGCAGCATGGCCAGGTGGACTGGGGACAGCAAGGAGTCATCATGTCAGGTAGTCCTGGGGCATGGTCCTAGGGCTCAGGTCCTCCGAGAGAGAGAAAGAAAGAGAGAAGGAGAGAATTAGAGAACGCACACTTAGATTCACACAGGACACCGAATAGGACAGGAGAAGTACTCCAGATATAACAAACTGACCCCAGCCCCCCGACACATAAACTACTGCAGCATAAATACTGGAGGCTGAGACAGGAGGGGTCAGGAGACACTGTGGCCCCATCCGAGGACACCCCCGGACAGGGTCAAACAGGAAGGATATAACCCCACCCACTTTGCCAAAGCACAGCCCCCACACCACTAGAGGGATATCTTCAACCACCAACTTACCATCCTGAGACAAGGCTGAGTATAGCCCACAAAGATCTCCGCCACGGCACAACCCAAGGGGGGGGCGCCAACCCAGACAGGATGACCACAACAGTGAATCAACCCACTCAGGTGACGCACCCCCTCCAGGGACGGCATGAGAGAGCCCCAGCAAGCCAGTGACTCAGCCCCTGTAATAGGGTTAGAGGCAGAGAATCCCAGTGGAAAGAGGGGAACCGGCCAGGCAGAGACAGCAAGGGCGGTTCGTTGCTCCAGAGCCTTTCTGTTCACCTTCCCACTCCTGGGCCAGACTACACTCAATCATATGACCCACTGAAGAGATGAGTCTTCAGTAAAGACTTAAAGGTTGAGACCGAGTTTGCGTCTCTGACATGGGTAGGCAGACCGTTCCATAAAAATGGAGCTCTATAGGAGAAAGCCCTGCCTCCAGCTGTTTGCTTAGAAATTCTAGGGACAATTAGGAGGCCTGCGTCTTGTGACCGTAGCGTACGTGTAGGTATGTACGGCAGGACCAAATCAGAGAGATAGGTAGGAGCAAGCCCATGTAATGCTTTGTAGGTTAGCAGTAAAACCTTGAAATCAGCCCTTGCTTTGACAGGAAGCCAGTGTAGAGAGGCTAGCACTGGAGTAATATGATCAAATTTTTTGGTTCTAGTCAGGATTCTAGCAGCCGTATTTAGCACTATCTGAAGTTTATTTAGTGCTTTATCCAGGTAGTCGGAAAATAGAGCATTGCAGTAGTCTAACCTAGAAGTGACAAAAGCATGGATTAATTTTTCTGCATCATTTTTGGACAGAAAGTTTCAGATTTTTGCAATGTTACGTAGATGGAAAAAAGCTGTCCTCGAAATGGTCTTGATATGTTCTTCAAAAGAGAGATCAGGGTCCAGAGTAACGCCGAGGTCCTTCACAATTTTATTTGAGACGACTGAACAACCATTAAGATTAATTGTCAGATTCAACAGAAGATCTCTTTGTTTCTTGGGACCTAGAACAAGCATCTCTGTTTTGTCCGAGTTTAATAGTAGAAAGTTTGCAGCCATCCACTTCCTTATGTCTGAAACACATGCTTCTAGCGAGGGCAATTTTGGGGCTTCACCATGTTTCATTGAAATGTACAGCTGTGTGTCATCCGCATAGCAGTGAAAGTTTACATTATGTTTTCGAATAACATCCCCAAGAGGTAAAATATATAGTGAAAACAATAGTGGTCCTAAAACGGAACCTTGAGGAACACCGAAATTTACAGTTGATTTGTCAGAGGACAAACCATTCACAGAGACAAACTGATATCTTTCCGACAGATAAGATCTAAACCAGGCCAGAACATGTCCGTGTAGACCAATTTGGGTTTCCAATCTCTCCAAAAGAATGTGGTGATCGATGGTATCAAAAGCAGCACTAAGGTCTAGGAGCACGAGGACAGATGCAGAGCCTCGGTCCGATGCCATTAAAACGTAATTTACCACCTTCACAAGTGCCGTCTCAGTGCTATGATGGGGTCTAAAACCAGACTGAAGCATTTCGTATACATTGTTTGTCTTCAGGAAGGCAGTGAGTTGCTGCGCAACAGCCTTCTCTAAAATTTTTGAGAGGAATGGAAGATTCGATATAGGCCGATAGTTTTTTATATTTTCTGGGTCAAGGTTTGGCTTTTTCAAGAGAGGCTTTATTACTGCCACTTTTAGTGAGTTTGGTACACATCCAGTGGATAGAGAGCCGTTTATTATGTTCAACATAGGAGGGCCAAGCACAGGAAGCAGCTCTTTCAGTAGTTTAGTTGGAATAGGGTCCAGTATGCAGCTTGAAGGTTTAGAGGCCATGATTATTTTCATCATTGTGTCAAAAGATATAGTACTAAAACGCTTGAGCGTCTCTCTTGATCCTAGGTCCTGGCAGAGTTGTGCAGACTCAGGACAACTGAGGTTTGGAGGAATACGCAGGTTTAAAGAGGAGTCCGTAATTTGCTTTCATAATCTTTTCCTCAAAGAAGTTCATGAATTTATCACTGCTAAAGTGAAAGTCATCCTCTCTTGGGGAATGCTGCTTTTTAGTTAGCTTTGCGACAGTATTAAAAAGGAATTTCGGATTGTTACCGTCCTTCCAAGCTAGTCGGAAGACTTCCAGTTTGGTGTGGCGCCATTTCCGTTCCAATTTTCTGGAAGCTTGCTTCAGAGCTCGGGTATTTTCTGTGTACCAGGGAGCTAGTTTCTTATGAGACATTTTTTTAGTTTTTAGGGGTGGAACTGCATCTAGGTTATTGCGCAAGGTTAAATTGAGATCCTCAGTTAGGTGGTTAACTGATTTTTGTCCTCTGGCGTCCTTGGGTAGGCAGAGGGAGTCTGGAAGGGCATCAAGGAATCTTTGTGTTGTCTGTGAATTTATAGCACGACTTTTGATGTTCCTTGGTTGGGGTCTAAGCAGATTATTTGCTGCAATTGCAAACGTAATAAAATGGTGGTCCGATAGTCCAGGATTATGAGGAAAAACATTAAGATCCACCACATTTATTCCATGGGACAAAACTAGGTCCAGCGTATGACTGTGACAGTGAGTGGGTCCAGAGACATGTTGGACAAAACCCACTGAGTCGATGATGGCTCCGAAAGCCTTTTGGAGTGGGTCTGTGGACTTTTCCATGTGAATATTAAAGTCACCAAAGATTAGAATATTATCTGCTATGACTACAAGGTCCGATAGGAATTCAGATCATGATCATTTACATCACAGTAAAAGGTCAAAGGTCACATGATGCTGCCATTTAACAACGATGTGTGTCGTGTGAAACAATACCTGGAACGTCGTCGTCCTCCTCCTCCTCTTCAATATCTTCTGGTTTGCTGATTGACATCGATTTTTCGTCAAGTACTGCAATTGGAGAAGAAATGGGTAAAAAAATATACATTTTTAAAGAGGACAGTGTGAATCTATATAGGGGACAGTGTGTGTCTATATAGGGGACAGTGTGTGTCTATATAGGGGACAGTGTGTGTCTATATAGGGGACAGTGTGTGTCTATATAGGGGACAGTGTGTGTCTATATAGGGGACAGTGTGAATCTATATAGGGGACAGTGTGTGTCTGTATAGGGGACAGTGTGAATCTATATAGGGGACAGTGTGAGTCTATATAGGGGACAGTGTGTGTCTATATAGGGGACAGTGTGTGTGTCTATATAGGGGACAGTGTGTGTCTATATAGGGGACAGTGTGTGTCTATATAGGGGACAGTGTGTGTGTCTATATAGGGGACAGTGTGTGTGTCTATATAGGGGACAGTGTGTGTGTCTATATAGGGGACAGTGTGTGTCTATATAGGGGACAGTGTGTTTGTCTATATAGGGGACAGTGTGTGTGTCTATATAGGGGACAGTGTGTGTCTATATAGGGGACAGTGTGTGTGTCTATATAGGGGACAGTGTGTGTCTATATAGGGGACAGTGTGTGTGTCTATATAGGGGACAGTGTGTGTCTATATAGGGGACAGTGTGTGTCTATATAGGGGACAGTGTGTGTGTCTATATAGGGGACAGTGTGTGTCTATATAGGGGACAGTGTGTTTGTCTATATAGGGGACAGTGTGTGTGTCTATATAGGGGACAGTGTGTGTCTATATAGGGGACAGTGTGTGTCTGTATAGGGGACAGTGTGAATCTATATAGGGGACAGTGTGTGTCTATATAGGGGACAGTGTGTGTCTGTATAGGGGACAGTGTGAATCTATATAGGGGACAGTGTGTGTCTGTATAGGGCACAGTGTGTGTGTCTATATAGGGGACAGTGTGAATCTATATAGGGGACAGTGTGTGTCTATATAGGGGACAGTGTGTGTCTGTATAGGGGACAGTGTGAATCTATATAGGGGACAGTGTGTGTCTGTATAGGGGACAGTGTGTGTGTCTATATAGGGGACAGTGTGTGTCTGTATAGGGGACAGTGTGTGTCTATATAGGGGACAGTGTGTGTCTGTATAGGGGACAGTGTGTGTCTGTATAGGGGACAGTGTGTGTCTATATAGGGGACAGTGTGTGTCTGTATAGGGGACAGTGTGTGTGTGTGTCTATATAGGGGACAGTGTGCGTGTCTATATAGGGGACAGTGTGTGTGTCTATATAGGGGACAGTGTGTGTGTCTATATAGGGGACAGTGTGTGTGTCTATATAGGGGACAGTGTGTGTCTATATAGGGGACAGTGTGTGTGTCTATATAGGGGACAGTGTGTGTCTATATAGGGGACAGTGTGTGTCTATATAGGGGACAGTGTGTGTCTGTATAGGGGAGTGATGGAGGTAGATATGTATAGGGGGAAGGAGACAGGGATACTGGAGTGATAGAGGTAGATATGTATAGGGGGAAGGGACAGGGATACTGGAGTGATGGAGGTAGATATGTATAGGGGTAAGGGGACAGGGATACTGGAGTGATGGAGGTAGATATGTATAGGGAGAAGGTGACAGGGATACTGGAGTGATGGAGGTAGATATGTATAGGGGGAAGGAGACAGGGATACTGGAGTGATGGAGGTAGATATGTATAGGGGGAAGGGGACAGGGATACTGGAGTGATGGAGGTAGATATGTATAGGGGTAAGGGGACAGGGATACTGGAGTGATGGAGGTAGATATGTATAGGAGACAGGGATACTGGAGTGATGGAGGTAGATATGTATAGGGGTAAGGGGACAGGGATACTGGAGTGATGGAGGTAGATATGTATAGGGGGAAGGGACAGGGATATTGGAGTGATGGAGGTAGATATGTATAGGGATACTGGAGTGATGGAGGTAGATATGTATAGGGGGAAGGGGACAGGGATACTGGAGTGATGGAGGTAGATATGTATAGGGATACTGGAGTGATGGAGGTAGATATGTATAGGGGGAAGGGGACAGGGATACTGGAGTGATGGAGGTAGATATGTATAGGGGGAAGGAGACAGGGATACTGGAGTGATGGAGGTAGATATGTATAGGGGGAAGGTGACTAGGCAACAGGATATAAGATAAACAGAGTAGCAGCAGCATATAGGATGATTGTATCCAAGCGTGTGTGTGTGTGTGTGTGTGTGTGTGTGGAGTCGGTATAAATGTGTGTGCATGTTTTTTGTGTGTTGGAGTGTCAGTGTGTACAGGCAGTGAACAAAAATATCAAAAGGGTCAACTCAGTCCATTTAGCCATTCTGTTTGCTATTTAGTAGTCTTATGTCTTAGGGATAGAAGCTGTTCAGGGGCCTGTTGGTGTCAGACTTGAGGCTCCGGTACCGCTTGCCGTGCAGAAGCAGAGCGGACAGTCTTATGTCTTGGGTGGCTGGAGACTAACAGTTCTCCGGCCCTTCCTTTCACACCACCTGATAGAGGTCCTGGATGGCAGGGAGCTGGGCCCCAGTGATCTACTGGGCTTTGTGGATATGGGGGCCCATACCAAACCTTTTCAACTTTGTGTGGTTTTACGTCCTTAGTGATTTGGACACTGAGGAACTTTAAGCTCTCGACCCAATCCACTGCAGCCCTGTCGATATGGAAGGTGGTGTGCTCTGTACCGGTACTCCCTGTATATAGCCTCCACATTGACTCTGTACCGGTACCCCCTGTATATAGCCTCCACATTGACTCTGTACTGGTACACCCTGTATATAGCCTCCACATTGACTCTGTACTGGTACCCCCTGTAAATAGCCTCCACATTAACTCAGTACTGGTACCCCCAGTATATAGCCTCCACATTGACTCTGTACCGGTACCCCCTGTATATAGCCTCCACATTGACTCTGTACCAGTACTCCCTGTATATAGCCTCCACATTGACTCTGTACCGGTACCCCCTGTATATAGCCTCCACATTAACTCAGTACCGGTACCCCCTGTATATAGCCTCCACATTGACTCTGTACCGGTACCCCCTGTATATAGCCTCCACATTGACTCTGTACTGGTACCCCCTGTATATAGCCTCCACATTAACTCAGTACCGGTACCCCCTGTATATAGCCTCCACATTGTCTCTGTACCGGTACCCCCTGTATATAGCCTCCACATTAACTCAGTACCGGTACCCCCTGTATATAGCCTCCACATTGACTCTGTACCGGTACCCCCTGTATATAGCCTCCACATTAACTCAGTACCGGTACCCCCTGTATATAGCCTCCACATTGACTCTGTACCGGTACCCCCTGTATATAGCCTCCACATTAACTCAGTACCGGTACCCCCTGTATATAGCCTCCACACTGACTCTGTACCGGTACCCCCTGTATAAAGCCTCCACACTGACTCTGTACCGGTACCCCCTGTATATAGCCTCCACATTAACTCAGTACCGGTACCCCCTGTATATAGCCTCCACATTGACTCTGTACCGGTACCCCCTGTATATAGCCTCCACATTAACTCAGTACCGGTACCCCCTGTATATAGCCTCCACACTGACTCTGTACCGGTACCCCCTGTATATAGCCTCCACACTGACTCTGTACCGGTACCCCCTGTATATAGCCTCCACATTGACTCTGTACCGGTACCCCCTGTATATAGCCTCCACATTAACTCAGTACCGGTACCCCCTGTATATAGCCTCCACATTGACTCTGTACCGGTACCCCCTGTATATAGCCTCCACATTAACTCAGTACCGGTACCCCCTGTATATAGCCTCCACACTGACTCTGTACCGGTACCCCCTGTATATAGCCTCCACATTGACTCTGTACCGGTACCCCCTGTATATAGCCTCCACATTAACTCAGTACCGGTACCCCCTGTATATAGCCTCCACATTAACTCAGTACCGGTACCCCCTGTATATAGCCTCCACATTAACTCAGTACCGGTACCCCCTGTATATAGCCTCCACATTAACTCAGTACCGGTACCCCCCTGTATATAGCCTCCACATTGACTCTGTACCGGTACCCCCTGTATATAGCCTCCACATTAACTCAGTACCGGTACCCCCTGTATATAGCCTCCACATTGACTCTGTACCGGTACCCCCTGTATATAGCCTCCACATTAACTCAGTACCGGTACCCCCTGTATATAGCCTCCACATTGACTCTGTACCGGTACCCCCTGTATATAGCCTCCACATTAACTCAGTACCGGTACCCCCTGTATATAGCCTCCACACTGACTCTGTACCGGTACCCCCTGTATATAGCCTCCACATTGACTCTGTACCGGTACCCCCTGTATATAGCCTCCACATTAACTCAGTACCGGTACCCCCTGTATATAGCCTCCACATTAACTCAGTACCGGTACCCCCTGTATATAGCCTCCACATTAACTCAGTACCGGTACCCCCTGTATATAGCCTCCACATTAACTCAGTACCGGTACCCCCTGTATATAGCCTCCACATTGACTCTGTACCGGTACCCCCTGTATATAGCCTCCACATTAACTCAGTACCGGTACCCCCTGTATATAGCCTCCACATTGACTCTGTACCGGTACCCCCTGTATATAGCCTCCACATTAACTCAGTACCGGTACCCCCTGTATATAGCCTCCACATTAACTCTGTACCGGTACTCCCTGTATATAGCCTCCACATTAACTCAGTACCGGTACCCCCTGTATATAGCCTCCACATTGACTCTGTACCGGTACCCCCTGTATATAGCCTCCACATTGACTCAGTACCGGTACCCCCTGTATATAGCCTCCACATTGACTCTGTACCGGTACCCCCTGTATATAGCCTCCACATTGACTCAGTACCGGTACCCCCTGTATATAGCCTCCACATTGACTCTGTACCGGTACCCCCTGTATATAGCCTCCACATTGACTCTGTACCGGTACCCCCTGTATATAGCCTCCACATTGACTCAGTACCGGTACCCCCTGTATATAGCCTCCACATTAACTCAGTACCAGTACACCCTGTATATAGCCTCCACATTGACTCTGTACCGGTACCCCCTGTATATAGCCTCCACATTAACTCAGTACCGGTACCCCCCTGTATATAGCCTCCACATTAACTCAGTACCGGTACCCCCTGTATATAGCCTCCACATTGACTCTGTACCAGTACCCCCTGTATATAGCCTCCACATTAACTCAGTACCGGTACCCCCTGTATATAGCCTACACATTAACTCAGTACCGGTACCCCCTGTATATAGCCTCCACATTGACTCTGTACCGGTACCCCCTGTATATAGCCTCCACATTGACTCAGTACCGGTACCCCCTGTATATAGCCTCCACATTAACTCAGTACCGGTACCCCCTGTATATAGCCTCCACATTAACTCAGTACCGGTACCCCCTGTATATAGCCTCCACATTGACTCTGTACCGGTACCCCCTGTATATAGCCTCCACATTGACTCAGTACCGGTACCCCCCTGTATATAGCCTCCACATTAACTCAGTACCGGTACCCCCTGTATATAGCCTCCACATTAACTCTGTACCGGTACCCCCTGTATATAGCCTCCACATTGACTCAGTACCGGTACCCCCTGTATATAGCCTCCACATTGACTCTGTACCGGTACCCCCTGTATATAGCCTCCACATTGACTCTGTACCGGTACCCCCTGTATATAGCCTCCACATTGACTCAGTACCGGTACCCCCTGTATATAGCCTCCACATTAACTCAGTACCGGTACCCCCTGTATATAGCCTCCACATTAACTCTGTACCGGTACCCCCTGTATATAATCTTGTTATTGTTATGTAATTATCTTGTTACTTAAAAAAAAAAATACTTATAGTTTATTTCGTAAATATTTTCTTAACTCTATTTCTTGAACTGTATTCTTGGTTAAGGGCTTGTAAGTAAACATTTCCCTGTAAGGTCTACACCGGCACATGTGACATTTCCCTGTAAGGTCTACACCGGCACATGTGACATACAATTTGATTTGATTTCCAGACATGGAAAAGTGAAGACGTGTACTCACGGTTGTGTCATAAGAAAATGTAAATTCAAAATGTACAGATGGTAGTTAGTTACCTTTCCACCTATCCGGACCTGAGCCTGAAGTTTGTCGAGTTTCTCTTGGTTCATGGCTTTATCTGAAAAAGGGAGAGACAGACAATATTTCCATGAATTCATTTACAACAAATGACAAACGAAAACGTATGCCTTTACTCATTACAGAATGAATGTAACCTGTTTCAGTCACTGAATCTATGCTCTTACTACAGATTTATCCTTAACCACTGTCGAAATGTTGAATTGACCTCGTTACAAATTAAGGAAGCTGTTGAGTAAACTGACGGTTGAGCTGGCTATATATATATATATATATCATTTAGCATGTTCATTTTATTTTTATTTCATGCATTTCTAAAAAATAACAAAAGGTTCAGAGATGGCGAGGTACTATTTAAGTATTTAGATAAAGGTTAACGTTACTGAAGAAACCATAAACTAACTAGCTGGGAAACATAGCCAGCAAGCCAGACATGATAACAAGACAAATGTGATGCTCAAAGTAAACCCGAGAGAAACGTGTATTAATTTCAGGGCTGTTATCTTTGTCTTACAGTCCACAGTTGAATCATTTACCCGTGTAAAGACAGCGTGGGTAGCCTGTTGGGTTGATCAGTCACCCGGTGCAGCACAGACAGGTCCACAGCGGAACTGGGACGCAGCAGGAAACTCGCGGTTGCGAGTCACCAATATAAGAAGAAGAACAAAACACCATGCACCGGCCAGTAAAGGAAGAGGTGAAGAAGAAGAACGAAACACCATCGATAAAAGACATTACTGTGCAGCCGTCTTCATCGCCTTGGCCAAGGCTTTCGGCTCTGTCAATCACCACATTCTTATCGGCAGACTCAACAGCCTTGGTTTCTCAAATGACTGCCTCGCCTGGTTTACCAACTACTTCTCTGATAGAGTTCAGTGTGTCAAATCGGAGGGCCTGTTGTCCGGACCTCTGGCAGTCTCTATGGGGGTGCCACAGGGTTCAAATCGCGGGCCGACTCTCTTCTCTGTATACTTCAATGATGTCGCTCTTGCTGCCGGTGATTCTTTGATCCACCTCTAAGCAGACGACACCATTCTGTATACTTCTGACCCTTCTTTGGACACTTTGTTCACAACCCTCCAAATGAGCTTCAATGCCAAACAACACTCCTTCCTTGGCCTCCAACTGCTCTTAAATGCATGTAAAACTAAATGCATGCTCTTCAACCGTTCGCTGCCTGCACCCGCCCGCCCGCCCGCCCGACTATCACTACTCTGGATGGTTCTGACTTAGAATATGTGGACATCTACAAATACCTAGGGGTCTAGAATCGGCTTCCTATTTCGCAACAAAGCCTCCTTCACTCACGCTGCCAAAAATACCATCGTAAAACTGACTATTCTACCGATTCTCGACTTCGGCGATGTCATTTACAAAATAGCCTCCAACACTCTACTCAGCAAATTGGATGCAGTCTATCACAGTGCCATCCGTTTTGTCACCAATGCCCCATATACTACCTACCACTGCAACCTGTACGCTCTCGTTGGCTGGCCCTCGCTTCATATTCGTCGCCAGACCCACTGGCTCTAGGTCATCTATAAGTCTTTGCTAGGTAAAGCTCTGCCTTATCTCAGCTCACTGGTCACCATAGCAGCACCCACCCGTAGCACGCGCTCCAGCAGGTATATTTCACTGGTCATCCCCAAAGCCAACACCCACTTTGGCCACCTTTCCTTCCAGTTCTCTGCTGCCAATGACTGGAACGAATTGCAAAAATCGCTGAAGTTGGAGACTTATATCTCCCTCACTAACTATAAACATCAGCTATCTGAGCAGCTAACCGATTGCTGCATCTGTACACAGCCCATCTGTAAATAGCCCATCAACTACCTCATCCCCATATTGTTTTTATTTACTTTTTTGCACACCAGTATTTCTACTTGCACATCCTCATCTGCACATCTGTCACTCCAGTGTTAATTTGATAAATTGTAATTGCTTTGCTACTACGGCCTATTTATTGCCTTACCTCCTCACGCCATTTGCACACACTGTATATAGACTTCTCTATTGTGTTATTGACTGTACTTTTGTTTATCCGATGTGTAACTCTGTGTTGTTGTTATCATAACATTGCTTTAATTTATCTTGGCCAGGTCGCTGTTGTAAATGAGAACTTGTTCTCAACTAGTTTACCTGGTTAAATAAAGGTGAAATAAATAAATAAGAATACAATAAAGTGCTGTACAGAAACCCAGCTTAAAACCCCAAACAGCAAGCAATGCAGGTGTAGAAGCACGGTGGCTAGGAAAAACTCCCTAGAAAGGCCAGAACCTAGGAAGAAACCTAGAGAGGAACCAGGCTCTGAGGGGTGGCCAGTCCTCTTCTGGCTGTGCCGGGTGGAGATTATAACAGAACATGGCCAAGATGTTCAAATGTTCATAGATGACCAGCAGGGTCAAATAATAATAATCACAGTGGTTGTGGAGGGTGCAACAGGACAGAACCTCAGGAGTGAAATCGTAGTTCACACATCATCCAGCCTAACCCATAGGGCCTATGTCACGCCCTGGCCATAGAGAGGCTTTTATTCTCATAGAGAGGCCAGTGTGTGACTAGGGTGGGCAGTCTAGTTTCTTTATTTCTATTTCTTTGTTTTTGGCCGAGTGTGGTTCCCAATCAGAGGCAGCTGTCGCAGCTGTCGATCCTTGTCTCCGATTGGGAATCATACTTAGGCAGCCTCTTCCTCCCACCTGTGTTTTGGTGGGTAGTTGTTTTCGGTATAGTTTATTTGCCTTACAGAACTGTTCAATTTTTCACTTTGTTATTTTGTTCGAGTGTTATTGATGAATAAAGAATCATGAACACTTACCACGCTGCGTTTTGGTCCGATCTTCTTTCTGACGCAACAGCCTATATGCTTGGGAAAAGTTTGTATCGCAACCAAAGTGGCCAAATTCATATATATATATACTGTATTCTAGTCAAGAGCATCCTATTCAACTATTACTGTAAATATACTATACTATCCACGTATTCTACAGATAACTATATATTATTATTATTATTATTATTATTTACCTTTATTTAACCAGGTAGGCAAGTTGAGAACAAGTTCTCATTTACAATTGCGACCTGGCCAAGATAAAGCAAAGCAGTTCGACAGATAAAACGACACAGAGTTACACATGGAGTAAAAACAAACATACAGTCAATAATGCAGTATAAACAAGTCTATATACAATGTGAGGTGAGAAGGGAGGTAAAGGCAAAAAAGGCCATGATGGCAAAGTAAATACAATATAGCAAGTAAAATACTGGAATGGTAGTTTTGCAATGGAAGAATGTGCAAAGTAGAAATAAAAAAATTATGGGGTGCAAAGGAGCAAAATAAATAAATAAATTAAAATTAAATACAGTTGGGAAAGAGGTAGTTGTTTGGGCTAAATTATAGGTGGGCTATGTACAGGTGCAGTAATCTGTGAGCTGCTCTGACAGTTGGTGCTTAAAGCTAGTGAGGGAGATAAGTGTTTCCAGTTTCAGAGATTTTTGTAGTTCGTTCCAGTCATTGGCAGCAGAGAACTGGAAGGAGAGGCGGCCAAAGAAAGAATTGGTTTTGGGGGTGACTAGAGAGATATACCTGCTGGAGCGTGTGCTACAGGTGGGAGATGCTATGGTGACCAGCGAGCTGAGATAAGGGGGGACTTTACCTAGCAGGGTCTTGTAGATGACATGGAGCCAGTGGGTTTGGCGACGAGTATGAAGCGAGGGCCAGCCAACGAGAGCGTACAGGTCGCAATGGTGGGTAGTATATGGGGCTTTGGTGATAAAACGGATTGCACTGTGATAGACTGCATCCAATTTGTTGAGTAGGGTATTGGAGGCTATTTTGTAAATGACATCGCCAAAGTCGAGGATTGGTAGGATGGTCAGTTTTACAAGGGTATGTTTGGCAGCATGAGTGAAGGATGCTTTGTTGCGAAATAGGAAGCCAATTCTAGATTTAACTTTGGATTGGAGATGTTTGATATGGGTCTGGAAGGAGAGTTTACAGTCTAACCAGACACCTAAGTATTTGTAGTTGTCCACGTATTCTAAGTCAGAGCCGTCCAGAGTAGTGATGTTGGACAGGCGGGTAGGTGCAGGTAGCGATCGGTTGAAGAGCATGCATTTAGTTTTACTTGTATTTAAGAGCAATTGGAGGCCACGGAAGGAGAGTTGTATGGCATTGAAGCTTGCCTGGAGGGTTGTTAACACAGTGTCCAAAGAAGGGCCGGAAGTATACAGAATGGTGTCGTCTGCGTAGAGGTGGATCAGGGACTCACCAGCAGCAAGAGCGACCTCATTGATGTATACAGAGAAGAGAGTCGGTCCAAGAATTGAACCCTGTGGCACCCCCATAGAGACTGCCAGAGGTCCGGACAGCAGACCCTCCGATTTGACACACTGAACTCTATCAGAGAAGTAGTTGGTGAACCAGGCGAGGCAATCATTTGAGAAACCAAGGCTGTCGAGTCTGCCGATGAGGATATGGTGATTGACAGAGTCGAAAGCCTTGGCCAGATCAATGAATACGGCTGCACAGTAATGTTTCTTATCGATGGCGGTTAAGATATCGTTTAGGACCTTGAGCGTGGCTGAGGTGCACCCATGACCAGCTCTGAAACCGGATTGCATAGCAGAGAAGGTATGGTGAGATTCGAAATGGTCGGTAATCTGTTTGTTGACTTGGCTTTCGAAGACCTTAGAAAGGCACGGTAGGATAGATATAGGTCTGTAGCAGTTTGGGTCGAGAGTGTCCCCCCCTTTGAAGAGGGGGATGACCGCAGCTGCTTTCCAATCTTTGGGAATCTCAGACGACACGAAAGAGAGGTTGAACAGGCTAGTAATAGGGGTGGCAACAATTTCGGCAGATAATTTTAGAAAGAAAGGGTCCAGATTGTCTAGCCCGGCTGATTTGTAGGGGTCCAGATTTTGCAGCTCTTTCAGAACATCAGCTGAATGGATTTGGGAGAAGGAGAAATGGGGAAGGCTTGGGCGAGTTGCTGTTGGGGGTGCAGTGCTGTTGTCCGGGGTAGGAGTAGCCAGGTGGAAAGCATGGCCAGCCGTAGAAAAATGCTTATTGAAATTCTCAATTATGGTGGATTTATCAGTGGTGACAGTGTTTCCTATCTTCAGTGCAGTGGGCAGCTGGGAGGAGGTGTTCTTATTCTCCATGGACTTTACAGTGTCCCAGAACTTTTTTGAGTTAGTGTTGCAGGAAGCAAATTTCTGCTTGAAAAAGCTAGCCTTGGCTTTTCTAACTGCCTGTGTATAATGATTTCTAGCTTCCCTGAACAGCTGCATATCACGGGGGCTGTTCGATGCTAATGCAGAACGCCATAGGATGTTTTTGTGTTGGTTAAGGGCAGTCAGGTCTGGGGAGAACCAAGGGCTATATCTGTTCCTGGTTCTAAATTTCTTAAATGGGGCATGTTTATTTAAGATGGTTAGGAAGGCATTTTTAAAAAATATCCAGGCATCCTCTACTGACGGGATGAGATCAATATCCTTCCAGGATACCCCGGCCAGGTCGATTAGAAAGGCCTGCTCGCAGAAGTGTTTCAGGGAGCGTTTTACAGTGATGAGTGGAGGTCGTTTGACCGCTGACCCATTACGGATGCAGGCAATGAGGCAGTGATCGCTGAGATCTTGGTTGAAGACAGCAGAGGTGTATTTAGAGGGGAAGTTGGTTAGGATGATATCTATGAGGGTGCCCGTGTTTAAGGTTTTGGGGAGGTACCTGGTAGGTTCATTGATTATTTGTGTGAGATTGAGGGCATCAAGTTTAGATTGTAGGATGGCTGGGGTGTTAAGCATGTTCCAGTTTAGGTCGCCTAGCAGCACGAACTCTGAAGATAGATGGGGGGCAATCAGTTCACATATGGTGTCCAGAG
Source organism: Oncorhynchus kisutch (assembly GCF_002021735.2). NCBI lineage: Eukaryota > Metazoa > Chordata > Actinopteri > Salmoniformes > Salmonidae > Oncorhynchus > Oncorhynchus kisutch. The sequence continues at coordinate 45,632,296 of NC_034203.2, read as the reverse complement.
CACAGCTGGGGGCAGAGGGTGGTCTATAGCAGGCGGCAACGGTGAGAGACTTGTTTTTAGAGAGGTGGATTTTTAAAAGTAGAAGTTCGAATTGTTTGGGTACAGACCTGGATAGTAGGACAGAACTCTGCAGGCTATCTTTGCAGTAGATTGCAACACCGCCCCCTTTGGCAGTTCTATCTTGTCTGAAAATGTTGTAGTTTGGAATTAAAATGTCTGAGTTTTTGGTGGTCTTCCTAAGCCAGGATTCAGACACAGCTAGAACATCCGGGTTGGCAGAGTGTGCTAAAGCAGTGAATAGAACAAACTTAGGGAGGAGGCTTCTAATGTTAACATGCATGAAACCAAGGCTATTACGGTTACAGAAGTCGTCAAAAGAGAGCGCCTGGGGAATAGGAGTGGAGCTAGGCACTGCAGGGCCTGGATTCACCTCTACATCGCCAGAGGAACATAGGAGGAGTAGAATAAGGGTACGGCTAAAAGCTATGAGAATTGGTCGTCTAGAACGTCTGGAACATAGAGTAAAAGGAGGTTTCTGGGGGCGATAAAATAGCATCAAGGTATAATGTACAGACAAATGTATGGTAGGATGTGAATACAGTGGAGGTAAACCTAGGTATTGAGTGATGAAGAGAGAGATATTGTCTCTAGAAACATCGTTGAAACCAGGAGATGTCATTGCATGTGTGGGTGGTGGAACTAATAGGTTGGATAAAGTATAGTGAGCAGGACTAGAGGCTCTACAGTGAAATAAGCCAATAAACACTAACCAGAACAGAAATGGACAAGACATATTGACATTAAGGAGAGGCATGCTTAGTCGAGTGATCAAAAGGGTCCGGTGAGTGGAGAGGTTGGTTGGTGATTTAGACAGCTAGCCAGGGCATCGGTAGCAAGCTAGCATAGGATGGAGGTCTGTTGTTAGCCACCTCCTGCGCTCCGTCAGTAGATTAGTGGGGTTCCGTGTGGTAGAGGGGATCAATCCAAATCACACAACAACAACAAAAATAAAAACAATAGATATAGTTATAGAGGCCCAAGAAGAAAACATAATAATAATAATAATAAAAAATAATAATAAAAAAAATTGTCCGATTGTCTATTCAGATAGCAGCCGGTAAGACAGCTAACGGTTAGCAGGCCGCAGATGGGCGTTCAGGTAACGTCGCGACGGAGGAGCCAGCCGAATAACCCCTTCGGGTAGATAACGTCGGCAGTCCAGTTGTGAAGGCCCGGTGGGTCCGGATAGGCGACTGCAGCCCAGGTGCGATTGATGGAACTCAGGAGTGATTGACGGAGCTTGCTAGCTCCGGAACAATTGATGTTTGCTCCGGAATCGACGAAGGCCGATAGTCACACGGATAGCAGCTAGCTAGCTGTGAGATCCGGGCATGAATGTCCAGAGAGCAGTCGAAATCCAGGGACATGGAGAGAAAAATTGGTCCGGTATGCTCCGCTCCGAGCCGCGCTGCGCCGTACAGAACTGGCGATAGACTTTCGAGCCAAAGGATAGCCGATGACCACAAACCGTGGTTAGCTGAACACCAACGACTTACCAGTAAAGGAGCCAACTAGCTTCTGAACTAGCTTCTGGATTAGCTTCTGGCTAGTTTCAGGCTAGCTTCTTGGAGTTTCTGGCTAGCTTCTTGGAGGATTACAGATCTGAGGTAAATAATACTTTTTTATAAATATACATTGGTGAGGCGGGTTGCAGGAGAGTGTTTTGAAGATGAGTTGATGGAAAATAAAAATAAAATGTATGTGAAAAAGTTGTAAATATATATATATATACAGGACACGACAAGACGAGGACAAAAGACGTCTGAACTGCTATGCCACCTTGGAGAACTGGGATTATATTCACATACTGTCTATAAATCCCATCACATACACATATATATATATATCTACACAGACACACCGGACTCCAACATTAATCATCCAAATATTTATATATTTTTGAATTCCTTTATTTTACTTTGAGATGTGTATTGTTGGATATTACCGCACTGTTGAAGCGCGAAAAACAAGCAATAACATCTGCTAACCACGTGTATGCGACCAATAACATGTGATTTAATTTTACATAGCTCCAATACATAACCTATAGACCTTTGTACAAAAAAGACCGTTCAATGCTGTTCAATGGCTGAGGCTGTATAGTGTAGACTCATCCAGTATCAGATGAGTTTCTTCTTTCTTTGCATGGCCTTTTTATAAACAGAATACGACAAATTACAGGGTAGTGTAACGGCAGATTTCATCCTCTTCGTCTGAAGAGAAACGCAGATATGGGTTCGGACCAAAACGCAGCGTGGTAAGTGTCCATATCGTTTATTATAAAACATAAACTGAACACTAAGAAATACAAAACAATAAATATGACCATGACCGAAAACCAAACCGAAACAGTTCCGTGTGGTGACAGACACGGAAACAGACCCACAAACCAAAATTGAAACCCAGGCTACCTAAATATGGTTCTCAATCAGGGACAACGATAAACAGCTGCCTCTGATTGAGAACCATATCAGGCCAAACACAGAAATAGAAAATATAGAAAAACTAACATAGACTGCCCACCCCAACTCACGCCCTGACCATACTCAATAAAGACAAAACAAAGGAAATAAAGGTCAGAACGTGACAGGTAGTCATCCAGCCCAGCCTCTGCTGGTGCCAATAAGAAAGGCCTACAGTTAAATTAAACTACAATTTAGTTAACTTTAGAGTTTTTATAACTAAAAGAGAGATTAGTATTTTCATTATCTTCTCTTTACAGCCATAACTACTTGCTTTCCAAACTATGTTTTCCTGCAATTGTATTTTTAAATATTTCAATATGCCTGGTTTGGCCTCTCTACTTTTCACAGAGAGTTGCAATTTGACAATAATCTGCCCTGCATTGTTTGCTGTTTGGGGTTTTAGGCTGGGTTTCTGTACAGCACTTTGAGATATCAGCTGATGTAAGAAGGGCTTTAAAAATACATTTGATTTGATTTGCATGTCACCTCCATTCGCTATTCCAGTGCAGAATATGGATGCCGTTTTTTTACGGGCCATTCTAAAATAAAATAAATAATTCCACTCGTAGGCTATATGTTTATACAACTGATAAACATGACGCATAGTCTGATGGTTGAGAATATTATCATGTGCTTGTCAAACTGGATAAAGAGTGTGCAACCTGCGCAATCAGCAGAGCAGAGCTCGTGCCCTTCATGCGACTTTTTTTTCTCATATCATCATCAGTAGCATCATGCGGCCTTATAATGTATTAAACAACTAAACATATAGCCCAACTAAAGTTGCATAAAATAACAAAATTAAGTATATAGGAGAACCATTTTATTTCTTAACTGCTCAACACAGAACAGCTGTATGTGATTTCCCTTGGAAATCGTTCAAGTTGTTGACTGGTTCAACGAAGCACGTCGGAAATGTCAGTTTCCTCGTTCCGGACGAGCACGTGAACGCTGAATTAGTCATGCGTAGTGTAGGACCACTGACTGGCTATTCAAAGACTATAACACGTCGTGGTCCAGTTCGATCTCCGGCGGGCCTCTGTAGCTCAGTTGGTATAGCAGGGTGCTTCTAGTGGTAGTGGATTCGATTCCCGCGACCACTCATATGTAAAATGTATGCACAGATGACTAAAAGTCACTGGACTATACAGAATATATACACATGGATTCCTTTGAAATGAATGAATAATAATACAACACTCAGTTGTGAACTAGTATTTTTTATTTGAATCTAACAAACATAACAGTGATTGATCCCTTTATGTATTGTCAGAAAACACTATGAAGCTGCAATGTTCAATAGAAAACAACTCAATACAAATACTACACTAAGAATTACTATTCAAATTCAGTGTGTTGATTTCAATTCAGTCTACAGTAGTTTCTTTCAACAGTGTAAGACATTTTTAACAGTGACACCTCGATAGCCTTTCAAGATGGCTGCCGAACTCCAAAAGACAATTCCAAATTCCAAAAGAGAAATCTGAATTCCAAAAGACAATTCCAAATTCCAAAGAGAATTCTGAATTCCAAAAGAGAAATCTGTATTCCAAAAGAGAATTCCGCTTGTTGGTGGAGCCAGGTCTTGAGATGGTATAAAACATTTTCCAGCTTAAAATATCAAGTGAACAATTTTCTATTTGAACAAATAAAAAATAAAGTAGAAGTATTTATCTATTACAGTTCAGTTACATACTAAGCAGCCTGGAGAAAAAAATGATACGAAAAGTGAATGTTAGTTCACTCTCCATAGCTAGAATAAAAACCCATCAAAGTCCTCTGTAGGCTCTAGGAGACATGGTGTTTCACAATGTTCCTCACAGATTCAGACATTTGTATCTAATAAGGAACTGCTGGTTTTAAATCAATCAGATACTAATTGTCCCTCACGTGTATCCCAAATGGAACCCCAATCCCTATATAGCGCACTATAACGAGGAATAAGGTGCTATATCAGTCACTATATCAGTCACTATAGCGAGGAATAAGGTGCTATATCAGTCACTATATCAGTCACTATAACGAGGAATAAGGTGCTATATCAGTCACTATATCAGTCACTATAACGAGGAATAAGGTGCTATATCAGTCACTATATCAGTCACTATATCAGTCTCTATATCAGTCACTATATCAGTCACTATATCAGTCATTATATAAGTCACTATCAGTCTCTATCAGTCTCTATATCAGTCACTAAATCAGTCACTATAACAGTCACTATATCAGTCTCTATATCAGTCGCGATCAGTCTCTATATCAGTCACTATATCAGTCTCTATATCAGTCACTATATCAGTCTCTATATCAGTCACTATATCAGTCACAGGTATAGTCTTATGGTCCAAAGGCCAGGCTTGTTTTTAAGACATAATATCCTCAATGCTGTGTAGAATAACAGCATTATCAATGGAGTAGAGGGGGGTGGGGGGGACTTTAACAGCATTATCGATGGAGTAGAGGGGGGTGGGAGGTCTTTAACAGCATTATCGATGGAGTAGAGGGGGGTGGGAGGTCTTTAGCAGCATTATCGAGGGCGTAGAGGGGGTGGGGGGAGTCTTTAACAGCATTATCGAGGGAGTAAAGGGGGGTGGGGAGTCTTTAACAGCATTATCGATGGAGTAGGGGGGGTGGGGTCTTTAACAGCATTATCGAGGGAGTAGAGGGGGGTGGGGGGTCTTTAACAGCATTAGAGGGAGTAGAGGGGGGTGGGGGGGTCTTTAACAGCATTATCGAGGGAGTAGAGGGGGGTGGGGGGGTCTTTAACAGCATTATCGAGGGAGTAGAGGGGGGTGGGGGGGTCTTTAACATATCGATGGAGTAGAGGGGTGGGGGGTCTTTAACAGCATTATCGATGGAGTAGAGGGGGTGGGGGTCTTTAACAGCATTATCGATGGAGTAGAGGGGGTGGGGGGGTCTTTAAAGCATTATCGATGGAGTAGAGGGGGGTGGGGGGGGTCTTTAACAGCATTATCGATGGAGTAGAGGGGGGTGGGAGGTCTTTAACAGCATTATCGATGGAGTAGAGGGGGTGGGGGGGTCTTTAACAGCATTATCGATGGAGTAGAGGGGGTGGGGGGTCTTTAACAGCATTATCGATGGAGTAGGGGGGGGTGGGGGGTCTTTAACAGCATTATCGATGGAGTAGAGGGGGGTGGGGGGGTCTTTAACAGCATTATCGATGGAGTAGAGGGGGTGGGGGGTCTTTAACAGCATTATCGATGGAGTAGAGGGGGGTGGGGGGGTCTTTAACAGCATTATCGGTGGAGTAGAGGGGGGTGGGGGGGTCTTTAACAGCATTATCGATGGAGTAGAGGGGGGTGGGGGGTCTTTAACAGCATTATCGAGGGAGTAGAGGGGGGTGGGGGGTCTTTAACAGCATTATCGATGGAGTAGAGGGGGTGGGGGGGGTCTTTAACAGCATTATCGATGGAGTAGAGGGGGGTGGGGGGGTCTTTAACAGCATTATCGATGGAGTAGAGGGGGGTGGGGGGGTCTTTAACAGCATTATCGAGGGAGTAGAGGGGGGTGGGGGGGGTCTTTAACAGCATTAGCGATATATAATACATCACTATAACTACATCGCTGCTGTTCAGACTCCACAGCAACATTTTAGAACTATTCTAAAAAGCCCTGAGAAACAGTAGTCTACTGTATGTGATCCTCAGTGTCGGTTCACCACAGTCATTAAAGCCCTGATAAACAGTAGTCTACTGTATGTGATCCTCAGTGTCGGTTCACCACAGTCATTAAAGCCCTGAGAAACAGTAGTCTACTGTATGTGATCCTCAGTGTCGGTTCACCACAGTCATTAAAGCCCTGAGAAACAGTAGTCTACTGTATGTGATCACCATGTCGGTTCACCACAGTCATTAAAGCCCTGAGAAACAGTAGTCTACTGTATGTGATCACCATGTCGGTTCACCACAGTCATTAAAGCCCTGAGAAACAGTAGTCTACTGTATGTGATCACCATGTCGGTTCACCACAGTCATTAAAGCCCTGAGAAACAGTAGTCTACTGTATGTGATCACCATGTCGGTTCACCACAGTCATTAAAGACAAGTGCTGTAGTGGTGATTCAGACATCAGAACCCTTTTGTAACCTGTGGAAAAAGGACATAGAATGTATATCCCAAATAGCACACTATTTCCTATATAGTGCACTACGTTTGGCCAGGGCCCTATGAGTAGTGCACTATAAAGGGAATATGGAGGGGCCATTTGGGACACAAGCAAGAAACTAGGTTGAGTGGGACATAACTGAAGTGATTCTGTCTTTTAGGGTGCAACACTGGTAACCCTACAAAACAGAGGCACCCTTAGCCTCTTTCTCTACTGGCTGTTATTTGTCCAGTTCGCTGGATGAAGATGTGGAGCTGTGGTACTCAGGGGGATTGGTAGCCTGGTCGCAGATCTGTTTGTGAGGTCTTGCCAGCTGTAAACAGATCTGGGACCAGGCTAGGGAATCAGGGGAAAGTTAAAACGTGTCCCTGTTTGGCGTCTCCGATAGCGCCCCAGACGTCGAACACAAACTCGTCAGGAAAAGCGAAGTCCCCGAGAGCCTCGTCCAGAGCCATGGCAAACTCATCAGGGTTCTTCTTGTCCCGACCCACCTCCACCATGGTCGCCGCTAGGGGGGGGGGGGGGGGGGGGGGGGGGAGAGGGAGAGGGGAGGAGACAGGAGAGAGGGGAGAGAGGAGAGAGGGGGGGGGAGAGAGGGGGGGGGGAGAGAGGAGACAGGAGAAAGGGGGGGAGAGAGGAGAAAGGGGGGGAGAGAGGAGAGAGGGGGGAGAGAGGAGAGAGGGGGGAGAGAGGAGAGAGGAGAGAGGGGGGGAGATAGGAGAGAGGAGAGAGGGGGGAGAAGGTTAGTTAGCTCGGGGAGCTTTCACAAATTTATACAACTCTCTCAGTGGTTGAAATGTTGCTGTTGAAACTGTGTGTGTGTGTGTGTGCGCATGCGTGTGCGTGTCTACTCACCCAGTTCTGTATCTCTGATACCCATGTAAGTCTCCAGTAGGTCATCCACCTTCTTCACTGCTCTCTCCTCAAATTCTGTCGGCTGGAAAACACAAGATATTCCACACTCCTCTCTGAGTAATAGATAATACACTGTACAGTAATAGATAATATACTGTATAGTAATAGATACTACACTGTATAGTGATAGATACTACACTGTATAGTGATAGATACTGTACAGTAATAGATAATACACTGTACAGTAATGATAATGATACAAATGATTACATCACTTGGTACAAACCACTGCTTAGCCCAACATCAGCGGGAACCCCCTATCACAAGGGGCATGGGTGGTATTGGGAGGGGTGTCAGGGGACATGAATACACTCACCACTTCCTCTACGGTAGCAGGGCCCCTGGAGCGAAGTCTCAGAGTCCCTCTCCCTGTCCCCATCTTATTGTCACTGGCCTCCTTGGCTCCCTTCGACCGCGGCTCCAGCATCTCTGTTCAGCACAATAATACACTCCAAGTAAACGGTTTCAGAGATAATGCTTTAAATGTGGCTAATGTATCTCTGACATACAAATGTGTTTTTACTACTGGGCTGGTATATATGTGACAAAGCATCAAGAATCACTAGAACTAGAATCACATCAACCTCTCTCTAGGTGATAACTTGCAACGAATTGCAAAAATCGCTGAAGTTTGGAGACTTTTATCTCCCTCACCAACTTCAAACATCTGCTATCTGAGCAGCTAACTGATCGCTGCAGCTGTACATAGTCTATTGGTAAATAGCCCACCCAATTTACCTACCTCATCCCCATACTGTTTTTATTTATTTACTTTTCTGCTCTTTTGCACACCAATATCTCTACCTGTACATGACCATCTGATCATTTATCACTCCAGTGTTAATCTGCAAAATTATAATTATTCGCCTACCTCCTCATGCCTTTTGCACACAATGTATATAGACTCTCTTTTTTTCTACTGTGTTATTGACTTGTTAATTGTTTACTCCATGTGTAACTCTGTGTTGTATGCTCACACTGCTATGCTTTATCTTGGCCAGGTCGCAGTTGTAAATGAGAACTTGTTCTCAACTAGCCTACCTGGTTAAATAAAGGTGTTCTCAACTAGCCTACCTGGTTAAATAAAGGTGTTCTCAACTAGCCTACCTGGTTAAATAAAGGTGAAATAAATTTTTTTTTAAACTTCAGGTAATCTGGACTACAATGAGTTGTGTTAGTGCCTGCACACCCTACAGCCCCCTACAGAGTTGGAGACCTCTGCCCTTATCCCATGCCCTCACAGAAGGCCTTCATCTCTACAAATGTTAAAGCCTACACTAGTCCCCAGCTGTCCACTCACCTGTTAAAGCCTACACTAGTCCCCAGTTGTCCACTCACCTGTTAAAGCCTACACTAGTCCCCAGCTGTCCACTCACCTGTTAAAGCCTACACTAGTCCCCAGCTGTCCACTCACCTGTTAAAGCCTACACTAGTCCCCAGCTGTCCACTCACCTGTTAAAGCCTACACTAGTCCCCAGATGTCCACTCACCTGTTAAAGCCTACACTAGTCCCCAGCTGTCCACTCACCTTTTAAAGCCTACACTAGTCCCTGTTGTCCACTCACCTGTTAAAGCCTACACTAGTCCCCAGCTGTCCACTCACCTGTTAAAGCCTACACTAGTCCCTGTTGTCCACTCACCTGTTAAAGCCTACACTAGTCCCCAGCTGTCCACTCACCTGTTAAAGCCTACACTAGTCCCCAGCTGTCCACTCACCTGTTAAAGCCTACACTAGTCCCTGTTGTCCACTCACCTGTTGAAGCCTACACTAGTCCCCAGCTGTCCACTCACCTGTTAAAGCCTACACTAGTCCCCAGATGTCCACTCACCTGTTAAAGCCTACACTAGTCCCCAGCTGTCCACTCACCTTTTAAAGCCTACACTAGTCCCTGTTGTCCACTCACCTGTTAAAGCCTACACTAGTCCCCAGCTGTCCACTCACCTGTTAAAGCCTACACTAGTCCCTGTTGTCCACTCACCTGTTAAAGCCTACACTAGTCCCCAGCTGTCCACTCACCTGTTAAAGCCTACACTAGTCCCCAGCTGTCCACTCACCTGTTAAAGCCTACACTAGTCCCTGTTGTCCACTCACCTGTTGAAGCCTACACTAGTCCCCAGCTGTCCACTCACCTGTTAAAGCCTACACTAGTCCCCAGCTGTCCACTCACCTGTTAAAGCCTACACTAGTCCCTGTTGTCCACTCACCTGTTAAAGCCTACACTAGTCCCCAGCTGTCCACTCACCTGTTAAAGCCTACACTAGTCCCTGTTGTCCACTCACCTGTTAAAGCCTACACTAGTCCCCAGCTGTCCACTCACCTGTTAAAGCCTACACTAGTCCCCAACTGTCCACTCACCTGTTAAAGCCTACACTAGTCCCTGTTGTCCACTCACCTGTTAAAGCCTACACTAGTCCCCAGTTGTCCACTCACCTGTTAAAGCCTACACTAGTCCCCAGCTGTCCACTCACCTGTTAAAGCCTACACTAGTCCCCAGCTGTCCACTCACCTGTTAAAGCCTACACTAGTCCCCAGCTGTCCACTCACCTGTTAAAGCCTACACTAGTCCCCAGATGTCCACTCACCTGTTAAAGCCTACACTAGTCCCCAGCTGTCCACTCACCTGTTAAAGCCTACACTAGTCCCTGTTGTCCACTCACCTGTTAAAGCCTACACTAGTCCCCAGCTGTCCACTCACCTGTTAAAGCCTACACTAGTCCCCAACTGTCCACTCACCTGTTAAAGCCTACACTAGTCCCCAGCTGTCCACTCACCTGTTAAAGCCTACACTAGTCCCCAGCTGTCCACTCACCTGTTAAAGCCTACACTAGTCCCCAGCTGTCCACTCACCTGTTAAAGCCTACACTAGTCCCCAGTTGTCCACTCACCTGTTAAGGCCTACACTAGTCCCCAGCTGTCCACTCACCTGTTAAAGCCTACACTAGTCCCCAGCTGTCCACTCACCTGTTAAAGCCTACACTAGTCCCCAGCTGTCCACTCACCTGTTAAAGCCTACACTAGTCCCCAGCTGTCCACTCACCTGTTAAAGCCTACACTAGTCCCTGTTGTCCACTCACCTGTTAAAGCCTACACTAGTCCCCAGTTGTCCACTCACCTGTTAAAGCCTACACTAGTCCCCAGCTGTCCACTCACCTGTTAAAGCCTACACTAGTCCCCAGCTGTCCACTCACCTGTTAAAGCCTACACTAGTCCCCAGCTGTCCACTCACCTGTTAAAGCCTACACTAGTCCCCAGCTGTCCACTCACCTGTTAAAGCCTACACTAGTCCCCAGCTGTCCACACACCTGTTAAAGCCTACACTAGTCCCTGTTGTCCACTCACCTGTTAAAGCCTACACTAGTCCCCAGCTGTCCACTCACCTGTTAAAGCCTACACTAGTCCCCAGCTGTCCACTCACCTGTTAAAGCCTACACTAGTCCCTGTTGTCCACTCACCTGTTAAAGCCTACACTAGTCCCCAGTTGTCCACTCACCTGTTAAAGCCTACACTAGTCCCCAGCTGTCCACTCACCTGTTAAAGCCTACACTAGTCCCCAGCTGTCCACTCACCTGTTAAAGCCTACACTAGTCCCCAGCTGTCCACTCACCTGTTAAAGCCTACACTAGTCCCCAGATGTCCACTCACCTGTTAAAGCCTACACTAGTCCCCAGCTGTCCACTCACCTGTTAAAGCCTACACTAGTCCCTGTTGTCCACTCACCTGTTAAAGCCTACACTAGTCCCCAGCTGTCCACTCACCTGTTAAAGCCTACACTAGTCCCCAACTGTCCACTCACCTGTTAAAGCCTACACTAGTCCCCAGCTGTCCACTCACCTGTTAAAGCCTACACTAGTCCCCAGCTGTCCACTCACCTGTTAAAGCCTACACTAGTCCCCAGCTGTCCACTCCCCTGTTAAAGCCTACACTAGTCCCCAGTTGTCCACTCACCTGTTAAGGCCTACACTAGTCCCCAGCTGTCCACTCACCTGTTAAAGCCTACACTAGTCCCCAGCTGTCCACTCACCTGTTAAAGCCTACACTAGTCCCCAGCTGTCCACTCACCTGTTAAAGCCTACACTAGTCCCCAGCTGTCCACTCACCTGTTAAAGCCTACACTAGTCCCTGTTGTCCACTCACCTGTTAAAGCCTACACTAGTCCCCAGTTGTCCACTCACCTGTTAAAGCCTACACTAGTCCCCAGCTGTCCACTCACCTGTTAAAGCCTACACTAGTCCCCAGTTGTCCACTCACCTGTTAAGGCCTACACTAGTCCCCAGCTGTCCACTCACCTGTTAAAGCCTACACTAGTCCCCAGCTGTCCACTCACCTGTTAAAGCCTACACTAGTCCCCAGCTGTCCACTCACCTGTTAAAGCCTACACTAGTCCCCAGCTGTCCACTCACCTGTTAAAGCCTACACTAGTCCCCAGCTGTCCACTCACCTGTTAAAGCCTACACTAGTCCCCAGCTGTCCACACACCTGTTAAAGCCTACACTAGTCCCTGTTGTCCACTCACCTGTTAAAGCCTACACTAGTCCCCAGCTGTCCACTCACCTGTTAAAGCCTACACTAGTCCCCAGCTGTCCACTCACCGAAGGCCTTCATGGGCTCCACCAGTTTGAGGGTGAACTTCTGGTCTTTCGGCAGCTCCTTCAGCATGCGAGCCACCTCGTAGTGACGTGATCCCACAATGTTCTTCCCGTTGATGCATTCTATGTGGTCTCCTACAGAGATCACCTTCACCTTGTCCACCACACTGCCCTCCTTGATTCGCTGTTGGGGGGACCGGGGGGGAGAGAGACATCTATAAGACATTTCATCACACTGCCCTTCAATGTCAAGAGATGAAACAAGAGAAGAGTCCCCCTCAGCCAGCTGGTTCTGAGGCTCAGTTCACCAACCCAAACAAACCCCATAGAGCCTCAGGACAGCACTCAGAACATCTGGCCCAACCAAATCATCACAAAGCAAAGACACCACAACACAACTAAGTAAACTTCAATGCTATTTGTCTCTAAACAGACAGTACATGGTGACAGACTAATTATCTGTTCAGGAAAACACTGACTTGGTACAGACTCTGTGAGCACAGTCTGGCTATAGAGACCGGTTGTCACAGACAAACCTGGCTGTCCAGAGAGGACAGTCTGGCTATAGAGACTGGTCGTCACAGACAAACCTGGCTGCCCAGAGAGGACAGTCTGGCTATAGAGACCGGTCGTCACAGACAAACCTTGCTGCCCAGAGAGGACAGTCTGGCTCTACAGATCGGTCGTCACAGACAAACCTTGCTGCCCAGAGAGGACAGTCTGGCTCTACAGACCGGTCGTCACAGACAAACCTGGCTGTCCAGAGAGGACAGTCTGGCTATAGAGACCGGTTGTCACAGACAAACCTGGCTGTCCAGAGAGGACAGTCTGGCTATAGAGACTGGTCGTCACAGACAAACCTGGCTGCCCAGAGAGGACAGTCTGGCTATAGAGACCGGTCATCACAGACAAACCTTGCTGCCCAGAGAGGACAGTCTGGCTCTAGAGATCGGTCGTCACAGACAAACCTTGCTGCCCAGAGAGGACAGTCTGGCTCTAGAGATCGGTCGTCACAGACAAACCTTGCTGCCCAGAGAGAACAGGCTGTGCTCACTCTGCTCCAGGGGAGAGGTAGAGACAGAGCTGCATTTCCTATTACACTGTGACAAATACTCAGACCGAAGAGAATCTTTCTTTCTCAAAATTATAATTCAATACAAATAATTTTAAACTTATAAAAGATTAAGAAAAAATTAAATATTTATTGGGTGAAAAGCCTAAATGTGCAGTTTTGGCAGCCAAATATGTGTCCTCCTGCCACAACCTCCATGTCATCTACAAGACCCTGCTAGGTAAAGTCCCCCCTTATCTCAGCTCGCTGGTCACCATAGCATCTCCCACCTGTAGCACACGCTCCAGCAGGTATATCTCTCTAGTCACCCCCAAAACCAATTCTTTCTTTGGCCGCCTCTCCTTCCAGTTCTCTGCTGCCAATGACTGGAACGAACTACAAAAATCTCTGAAACTGGAAACACTTATCTCCCTCACCAGCTTTAAGCACCAACTGTCAGAGCAGCTCACAGATTACTGCACCTGTACATAGCCCACCTATAATTTAGCCCAAACAACTACCTCTTTCCCTGCTGTATTTATTTGATTTATTTTGCTCCTTTGCACCCCACCCCATTTTATTTCTACTTTGCACATTCTTCCATTGCAAATCTACCATTCCAGTGTTTTACTTGCTATATTGTATTTACTTTGCCACCATGGCCTTTTTTTGCCTTTACCTCCCTTATCTCACCTCATTTGCTCACATCGTATATAGACTTGTTTATACTGTATTATTGACTGTATGTTTGTTTTACTCCATGTGTAACTCTGTGTCGTTTTATCTGTCGAACTGCTTTGCTTTATCTTGGCCAGGTCGCAATTGTAAATGAGAACTTGTTCTCAACTTGCCTACCTGGTTAAATAAAGGTGTTCTCAACTGGCCTACCTGGTTAAATAAAGGTGTTCTCAACTAGCCTACCTGGTTAAATAAAGGTGTTCTCAACTTGCCTACCTGGTTAGCCAGTGAAAAGTGCAAAGTAATGTCGATAATATTTCCCATCTTGTTTTGTCTTGTCTTTCATACCAATTCATGTGTCTTCTCCGTCATGTTGACACTGGTCTACTACCAGGTCATGTGTCTTCTCAGTCATGTTGACACTGGTCTACTACCAGGTCATGTGTCTTCTCAGTCATGTTGACACTGGTCTACTACCAGGTCATGTGTCTTCTCAGTCATGTTGACACTGGTCCACTACCAGGTCATGTGTCTTCTCAGTCATGTTGACACTGGTCTACTACCAGGTCATGTGTCTTCTCAGTCATGTTGACACTGGTCTACTACCAGGTCATGTGTCTTCTCAGTCATGTTGACACTGGTCTACTACCAGGTCATGTGTCTTCTCAGTCATGTTGACACTGGTCCACTACCAGGTCATGTGTCTTCTCAGTCATGTTGACACTGGTCCACAACCAGGTCATGTGTCTTCTCAGTCATGTTGACACTGGTCTACTACCAGGTCATGTGTCTTCTCAGTCATGTTGACACTGGTCTACTACCAGGTCATGTGTCTTCTCAGTCATGTTGACACTGGTCCACTACCAGGTCATGTGTCTTCTCAGTCATGTTGACACTGGTCCACTACCAGGTCATGTGTCTTCTCAGTCATGTTGACACTGGTCTACTACCAGGTCATGTGTCTTCTCAGTCATGTTGACACTGGTCTACTACCAGGTCATGTGTCTTCTCAGTCATGTTGACACTGGTGTACTACCAGGTCATGTGTCTTCTCAGTCATGTTGACACTGGTCCACTACCAGGTCATGTGTCTTCTCAGTCATGTTGACACTGGTCCACTACCAGGTCATGTGTCTTCTCAGTCATGTTGACACTGGTCTACTACCAGGTCATGTGTCTTCTCAGTCATGTTGACACTGGTCCACTACCAGGTCATGTGTCTTCTCAGTCATGTTGACACTGGTCTACTACCAGGTCATGTGTCTTCTCAGTCATGTTGACACTGGTCCACTACCAGGTCATGTGTCTTCTCAGTCATGTTGATACTGGTCTACTACCATTGCTTTAATGTATTGTTGTTCTCATTAATATTGTTGTTGTAGTTGTTGTTAATGGTAATCCCATGTCCACTACTACTATTATTATTGCTGTGTGTCCCACCATTTATTGATATATACATTTTTAATTTTTAATATATTTTCTATATGTATACTTTGACAATGTATGTAATGAGGAACTTGTCATGTCAATAAAGTCAATTGAATTGAGATAGTGACAGAGGGAGACAGAGAGAGACAGACAGAGACAGAGAGAGCGAGAGAGAGGGAGACAGAGAGAGAGAGAGCGAGAGAGAGGAAGACAGAGAGAGACAGACAGAGACAGACAGAGGGAGAGAGACCGCGAGAGAGATCAAAAGCCAAATGTTAACATTATCATTGTAGCTCCCTCCAGTAACCAAGAACACAACCGTTCCTTGATTTTACGAGTGACTTATTAGCTTGGTATAACTCTGAAGTGCTGACATACATAAACAGTTTAGCCGGAGCTGTAACAGTATCAGATTAAACACATGAATAAAGGAAAATAACCTAATTGGCTGCTTATTACAGAAGGGAGGAAATCAAAAACTTCACATTTATTATTCCTTGCATGAATTCAGGCTTCCTCCTTAATTATTATAACGTTATCATCCTAACATACACGCTTCACCCTTAATTATTATAACGTTATCATCGTAACATGCACACTTCCTCCTTAATTATTATAACGTTATCATCCTAACATACACTCTTCACCCTTAATTATTATAACGTTATCATCCTAACATACACGCTTCACCCTTAATTTTTATAACGTTATCATCCTAACATACACGCTTCACCCTTAATTATTATAACGTTATCATCCTAACATATACGCTTCACCCTTAATTATTATAACGTTATCATCCTAACATACACGCTTCACCCTTAATTATTATAACGTTATCATCCTAACATACACGCTTCACCCTTAATTATTATAACGTTACCATCCTAACATACACACTTCAACCTTTACGAACGAACCCCGAAGACATGAAAACTTAGCTAAGACAGCGCGGGTTTGCCTTCACTCCAAAGGTGTGTTACTACGATAATAGTCCCCGTTCCAACAGTTCTGAGCCACATAGTTCCGCTTGTCTTATCGTTCCCCCTCATAGCGAACACGGAAACAATTCAAACAAAAACAACGACATCGACCTTACAGGTTCATTATCAGTTACAATCACAACTTTTTGCCTTCTTTGATTTCAGACAAAAACTACTTCTGAAATATGTTTTAAAGTTCTAACTACAATCAGTTACAACAAATAAATGATGCTACAGTGTGTTGTATGATTTATCCTTTCCAGGTAAATCCCGAAAAAAGATTAGTAAAAAAAAACTGGCTTCAAGAAACGTCCTATAAAGGAGAAGTTGAAAGGCTTCTCTTTGATAATGAGAGGCTTCAGAGAGTTTAAATGAAGAACAGATATTTGCAATGCAGATTTATCTCCTAATTTAGGGGCATCTGTTCTGTACTGGATGGGTTTTGGTTGCTGTGTGAATATTAATTATCAATCTAATACAGGCTGATTCTGCTGAGGCTGACAAAAATCGAATCACATTTTATTTGTCACAAAAACATATTTACCGGATGTTATTGCAGGTGTAGCGAAATGCTTGTGTTCCTAGTTCCAACAGTGCAGTAATATCTAACAATTCACAACAATACACACAATCTAAAAGTAGAAGAATGGAATTAAGAAATATATTAATATTAGGACGAGCCATGTTGGAGTGGCATTGACTGAAATACAGTAGAATACATTATATACAGTATGAGATGAGTAAAGCAGTATGTAAACATTATTAAAGTGACCAGTGTTTCCATGTCTATGTATATGGAGCAGCAGTCTCTAAGGTGCAGGGTTGAGTAACCGGGTGGTAGCCGGGTAGTAATGGCTGTTTAACAGTCTGATGGCCTTGAGATAGAAGCTTTTTTCAGTCTCTCCGTCCCAGCTCGGGGTGAACAGGACGTGGCTCGGGTGGTTGATGTCCTTGATGATCTTTATGATCTTCCTGTGACATCAGGTGGTGTAGGTGTCCTGGAGGGCAGGTAGTTTGCCCCCGGTGATGCGTTGTGCAGACCTCACTACCCTCTGGAGAGCCTTACGGTTGTGGGCGGAGCAGTTGCCGTACCAGGCGGTGATACAGCCCGATAGGATGCTCTTGACTGTGCATCTGTAAAAGTTTGTGAGTGTTTTTGGTGACAAGCCACATTTCTTCAGCCTCCTGAGGTTGAAGAGGCGCTGCTGCGCCTTCTTCACCACGCTGTCTGTGTGGGTGGACCAATTCAGTTTGTCAGTGATGTGTACGCCGAGGAACTTGAAGCTTTCCACCTTCTCCACTGCGGTCCCGTCATTGTGGATAGGGGGGTGTTCCCTCTGCTGTTTCCTGACGTCCACGATCATCTCCTTAGTTTTGTTGACGTTGAGTGAGAGGTTATTTTCCTGACACCACACTCCGAGGGCCCTCACCTCCCCACTGTAGGCCGTCTCGTCATTGCTGGTAATCAAGCCAACTACTGTTGTGTCGTCTGCAAACTTGATGATTGAGTTGGAGGCGTGCTTGGCCACACAGTCATGGGTGAACAGGGAGTACAGGAGAGGGCCCCAGTGTTGAGGATCAGCGGAGTGGAGATGTTGTTTCCTACCATCACCACCTGGGGGCAGCCCGTCAGGAAGTCCAGGACCCAGTTGCACAGGGCGGGGTCGAGACCCAGGGTCTCGAGCTTAATGATGAGTTTGGAGGGTACTATGGTGTTGAATGCTGGGCTGTAGTCGATGAACAGCATTCTCACATTGGTATTCCTCTTGTCCAGATGGGTTAGGGCAGTGTGCAGTGTGGTTGAGATTGTATCGTCTGTGGATCTATTGTGGCGGTAAACAAATTGAAGTGGGTGTAGGGTGTCAGGTAGGGTGGAGGTGATATGGTCCTTGACTAGTCTCTCAAAGCACTTCATGATGACAGAGGTGAGTGCTACGGGGCGATAGTCATTTAGTTCAGTTATCTTTGCTTTCTTGGGTACAGGAACAATGGTGGACATCTTGAAGCATGTGGGGACAGCAGACTGGGATAGGGAGAGATTGAATATGTCCGTTAATTAACACTCCAGCACGCTCTGAGGACGCGGCTGGGGATGCCGCCTGGGCCGGCAGCCTTTCGAGGGTTAACACGTTTAAATGTCTTACTTCGACTACGGAGGAGGAGAGCCCACAGTCCTTGGTAGCGGGCCGCGTTGGTGGCACTGTGTTTTCCTCAAAGCGGGGGAAGAAGGTGTTTAGCTTGTCCGGGAGAAAGATGTCGGTGTCCGCGACCTGGCTGGTTTTCTTTTTGTAGTCCATGATTGTCTGTAGACTCTGCCACATACATCTCGTGTCTGAGCCGTTGAATTGTGAGATGGAGTTTCTCACTCACTAAACCCTCATCAACGACCAGCTCCCTGCATACCACTTCACAATATCCACTATTACTATGGGCCCTGGTCAAATGTAGTGCCCTACATAGGGAGTAACCCTAGTCAAATGTAGTGCCCTACATAGGGAGTAGCCCTGGTCAAATGTAGTGCCCTACATAGGGAGTATCCCTGGTCAAATGTAGTGCCCTACATAGGGAGTAGCCCTGGTCAAATGTAGTGCCCTACATAGAGAATAGGGTGCCATTTGGGACTCAGACATTGTCCCTAAGCAGGTTTGTGTCCCCAGGGGTGTGAGTCTGATGTTGGGGTGTCTGTCCGATGTTGGGGTGTCTGTCTGATGTTGGGGTGTCTGTCTGATGTTGGGGTGTCTGTCTGATGTTGGGGTGTCTGTCTGATGTTGGGGTGGGTGTCTGTCTGATGTTGGGGTGGGTGTCTGTCTGATGTTGGGGTGTCTGTCCGATGTTGGGGTGTCTGTCTGATGTTGGGGTGGGTGTCTGTCCGATGTTGGGGTGTCTGTCCGATGTTGGGGTGTCTGTCTGATGTTGGGGTGTCTGTCTGATGTTGGGGTGTCTGTCTGATGTTGGGGTGTCTGTCTGATGTCGGGGTGTCTGTCTGATGTCGGGGTGTCTGTCTGATGTTGGGGTGTCTGTCTGATGTCGGGGTGTCTGTCCGATGTCGGGGTGTCTGTCTGATGTTGGGGTGTCTGTCTGATGTTGGGGTGTCTGTCTGATGTTGGGGTGTCTGTCTGATGTTGGGGTGTCTGTCTGATGTTGGGGTGTCTGTCTGATGTTGGGGTGTCTGTCTGATGTTGGGGTGTCTGTCTGATGTTGGGGTGTCTGTCCGATGTTGGGGTGTCTGTCTGATGTTGGGGTGTCTGTCTGATGTTGGGGTGTCTGTCTGATGTTGGGGTGGGTGTCTGTCTGATGTTGGGGTGTCTGTCTGATGTTGGGGTGTCTGTCTGATGTTGGGGTGTCTGTCTGATGTTGGGGTGTCTGTCTTGTCTGTCCAATGTAAACGCTGACTAATCAAACCCCTTATCAGTAGTAAATCACTGGTGTGTAATGCACTGAAGATGCCATGATGACATGACGCTTCACGGACACAAGGTGGCGTCTTGGAGCAATTGGTTTCACTCTCTCTATGCAAGACGTTGGTGGAAAACTCTGACCTTAAGGAGTACTAAACTTGCATCTCTTCAATAATCAAGAATTTTGCTCTGACTGTCTGGGGGTGGTCTGAGTGGGGAGGGAACCTAGTTGTTATTGGCAGAGAGGGTCTGAGTGGGGAGGGAACCTAGCTGTTATTGGTAGAGAGGTTCTGAGTGGGGAGGGAACCTAGCTGTTATTGGTAGAGAGGTTCTGAGTGGAAGAGGGAACCTAGCTGTTATTGGTAGAGAGGGTCTGAGTGGGACAATTTCCCAGTATTATTCCAACCTCATAGTGTGGAAATATACAGTATATAAAATGCAGGAAAATCATGTTTTTGTCACGCCCTGATCTGTTTCACCTGTCTTTGTGATTGTCTCCACTCACCTCCAGGTGTCACCCGTTTTTCCCATTATCCCCTGGGTATTTAGTCCTGTGTTCTCTGTTTGTTTGTTGCCAGTTCGTCTTGTCATGTCAAGTCAACCAGCGTGTTTTTCCGTGCTCCTGCTTTTTCCAAGTCTCTGTTGTTCTAGTCCTCCCGGTTCTGGCCTTTGCCTGTCCTGACACTGAGCCCGCCTGCCTGACCATTCAGCCTGCCTGCCACTCTGTACTTCCTGGACTCCGACCTGGTTCTGATATTTTGCCTGTCCACGGCCCGTCTCTTTCCTGCCCCTTGTTTTATAATCAGAGACTCTAAACATCTGCCTCCAGTGTCTGCATCTGGGCCCTGTATCGTTATAGTGTTTGACTGCATCTGGGCCCTGTATCGTTATAGTGTTTGACTGCATCTGGGCCCTGTATCGTTATAGTGTTTGACTGCATCTGGGCCCTGTATCGTTATAGTGTTTGACTGCATCTGGGCCCTGTATCGTTATAGTGTTTGACTGCATCTGGGCCCTGTATCGTTATAGTGTTTGACTGCATCTGGGCCCTGTATCGTTATAGTGTTTGACTGCATCTGGGCCCTGTATCGTTATAGTGTTTGACTGCATCTGGGCCCTGTATCGTTATAGTGTTTGACTGCATCTGGGCCCTGTATCGTTATAGTGTTTGACTGCATCTGGGCCCTGTATCGTTATAGTGTTTGACTGCATCTGGGCCCTGTATCGTTATAGTGTTTGACTGCATCTGGGCCCTGTATCGTTATAGTGTTTGACTGCATCTGGGCCCTGTATCGTTATAGTGTTTGACTGCATCTGGGCCCTGTATCGTTATAGTGTTTGGCTGCATCTGGGCCCTGTATCGTTATAGTGTTTGACTGCACTGGGCCTTTAATGATTCAACCATTGTATAATATATGAGATACGATTCAATAAATGTATTGATTTCATTGATTCAATCTATTCGATTGATTGACTGTTAGATTATTGGTAAACGATAGACAGACGGACGGATTAAGTGAACAGGATCTGGGGAGGGAGAGGCAGACACACAGATAGACAGACGGACGGATGGACAATCGTATCAACAGATGAACTCCTACATACCTTGATGAAGGCGTAACCCGCCCCGTTATCTGTGATGGTGAGGCCCAGGGCGTCCTCTGACTTAAACACCTCCACCTCCTTCTTAATGGCTTTAATGTGGGCGAATATAAAGTCCTCCAGGCCGATCTGACCACCAAGCAGCTTCTCCATGTCGATCTTATGGGTGTTCAATGTACAGAACAGGATCTGGGGAGGGAGAGACAGACAGACAAATTAATGAACAGGATCTGGGGAGAGACAGACAGACAGACAGACAGACTATGAGTTCTATCAGTTCTATGAGAACACAACATAACACTGAACAAAAATATAAACGCAACATGCAACAATTTCAAAGATTTGACTGAGTTCATATAAGGATATCAGTCAATTAAAATAAATTCATTCGGCCCTAATCTATGGATTTCACATGACTAGGAATACAGATATGCATCTGTTGGTCACAGATACCTTAACAAAAAAGGTAGGGGTGTGGATCAGAAAACCAGTCAGTATCTGGTGTGACCATTTGCCTCATGCAGCACAACACATCTCCTTCACATAGAGCTGATCAGGCTGTTGATTGTGGCCTGTGGAATGTTGTCCCACTCCTCTTCAATGGCTGTGCGAAGTCGCTGGATATTGTGCGTGAACTGAAACACGTTGAAGTACAAGTCGATCCAGAGTATCCCAAACATGCTCAATGGGTGACATGTCTGGTGAGTATTCAGGCCATGGAAGAACTGGGACATTTTCAGCTTCCAGGAATTGTGTCCAGATCCTTGCGACATGAGGCCGTACATTATCATGCTGAAACATGAGGTGATGGTGGAGGATGAATGGCACGACAATGGGCCTCAGGATCTCGTCACGGTATCTCTGTGCATTCAAATTGCCATCAATAAAATGCAGTTGTGTTCGCTCTCCATACCATACGCCACCATGGGGCACTCTGCTCACAACGTGGACATCAACAAACCGCTCGCCGACACCACGCCATTTGGCCGGTACAATTGAAACCTGGAATCATCCGTGAAGAGCTTCTCTAACCTGCCAGTGGCCATCGAAGGTGAACATTTGCCCACTGAGGCTGAAATGCAGTCAGATCAAGACCCTGATGTGGACGAAGAGCACGCAGATGAGCTTCCCTGCGACGGTTTCTGACAGTTTGTGCAGAAATTCTTTGGTTGTGTAAACCCACAGTTTTATCAAGGGTGGCTGGTTTCAGACTATCCCGCTGGTGAAGAAGCCCGGATGTTAAGGTCCTGGGCTGGCGTGGTTAATTCTCTAAAAGGACGTTGGAGGAGGCTTATGGTAGAGAAATTAACATGAACATTTCTGGCAACAGCTCTGGTGGACATTCCAGCAATCAGCATATTAATCGCACGCTCCTTCAAAATTTGAGACATCTGTGGGATTGTGTTGTGACAAACCTGCACATTTTAGAGTTGTTTTTTTATTGTCCCCAGCACAAGGTGCACCTGTGTAATGATCATGCTGTTTAATCAGCTTCTGATATGCCACAACTCTCAGGTGCACTAAATTTGAGAGAAATAAGCTTTTTGTGTGTATGGAAAATTTCTGGGATCTTTAATTTCAGCTCATGAAACATGGGACCAACACTACACATCAACGTGAATCCATTTTGTAAGAAGCATTTGTTTGTTACCCAGACCCCTGTTTTACGCTGCTGCTACTCTTTGTTTATGATATATGCATAGTCAGTTTAACACTACCTACATGTACATATTACCTCAATTACCTCAATCTAAGCTAGATGCCCTCAATCTCACACAAATCATCAAGGAACCCACCAGGTACAACCCTAAATCTGTAAACAAGGGCACCCTCATAGACGTCATCCTGACCAACTGGCCCTCCAAATACACCTCCGCTGTCTTCAACCAGGATCTCAGCGATCACTGCCTCATTGCCTGTATCCACTACGGATGCGCAGTCAAACGACCACCCCTCATCACTGTCAAACGCTCCCTAAAACATTTCTGCGAGCAGGCCTTTCTAATCGACCTGGCCCGGGTATCCTGGAAGGATATTGACCTCATCCCGTCAGTTGAGGATGCCTGGTCATTCTTTAAAAGTAACTTCCTCACCATTTTAGATAAGCATGCTCTGTTAAAGAAATGCAGAACTAAGAACAGATACAGCCCTTGGTTCACTCCAGACCTGACTGCCCTCGACCAGCACAAAAAGATCCTGTGGCGGACTGCAATAGCATCGAATAGTCCCCGCGATATGCAACTGTTCAGGGAAGTCAGGAACCAATACACGCAGTCAGTCAGGAAAGTCAAGGCCAGCTTCTTCAGGCAGAAATTTGCATCCTGTAGCTCTAACTCCAAAAAGTTTTGGGACGCTGTATAGTCCATGGAGAACTAGAGCACCTCCTCCCAGCTGCCCACTGCACTGAGGCTAGGTAACACGGTCACCACCGATAAATCCATGATTATCGAAAACTTCAACAAGCATTTCTCAACGGCTGGCCATGCCTTCCTCCTGGCTACTCCAACCTCGGCCAACAGCTCTGCCCCCCCCCCCCGCAGCTACTTGCCCAAGCCTCTCCAGGTTCTCCTTTACCCAAATCCAGATAGCAGATGTTCTGAAAGAGCTGCAAAACCTGGACCCATACAAATCAGCTGGGCTTGACAATCTTGACCCTCTATTTCTGAAACTATCCTCCGCCATTGTCGCAACCCCTATTACCAGCTTGTTCAACCTCTCTTTCATATCGTCTGAGATCCCCAAGGATTGGAAAGCTGCCGCAGTCATCCCCCTCTTCAAAGGGGGAGACACCCTGGACCCAAACTGTTACAGACCTATATCCATCCTGCCCTGCCTATCTAAGGTCTTCGAAAGCCAAGTTAACAAACAGATCACCGACCATTTCGAATCCCACCGTACCTTCTCCGCTATGCAATCTGTTTTCCGAGCTGGTCATGGGTGCACCTCAGCCACGCTCAAGGTCCTAAACGATATCATAACAGCCATCGATAAGAGACAATACTGTGCAGCCGTATTCATCGACCTGGCCAAGGCTTTCGGCTCTGTCAATCACCACATTCTTATCGGCAGACTCAACAGCCTTGGTTTCTCAAATGACTGCCTCGCCTGGTTCACCAACTACTTCTCAGACAGAGTTCAGTGTGTCAAATCGGAGGGCCTGTTGTCCGGACGTCTGGCAGTCTCTATGGGGGTGCCACAGGGTTAAATTCTCGGGCCGACTCTTTTCTCTGTATACATCAATGATGTCGCTCTTGCTGCTGGTGATTCTCTGATCCACCTCTATGCAGACGACACTATTCTGTATACTTCTGGCCCTTCTTTGGACACTGTGTTAACAAACCTCCAGACGGGCTTCAATGCCATACAACTCTCCTTCCGTGGCCTCTAACTGCTCTTAAATGCAAGTAAAACTAAATGCATGCTTTCCAACCGATCGCTGCCTACACCTGCCAAACATACCCTCATAAAACCCACCATCCTACCGATCCTTGACTTCGGCGATGTCATTTACAAAATAGCCTCCAACACTCTACTCAACAAATTGGATGCAGTCTATCACAGTGCCATCCGTTTTGTCACCAAAGCCCCATATACTACCCACCACTGCGACCTGTATGCTCTCGTTGGCTGGTCCTCACTACATATTCGCTGCCAAACCCACTGGCTCCAAGTCATCTATAAGTCTTTGCTAGGTAAAGCCCCGCCTTAGCTCAGCTCACTGGTCACCATAGCAACACCCACCCATAGCACACACTCCAGCAGGTATATTTCACTGGTCATCCCCAAAGACTAATCCTCCTTTGGCCGCCTTTCCTTCCAGTTCTCTGCTGCCAAAGACAGGAACGAATTGCAAAAATCACTGAAGCTGGAGACTCACATCTCCCTCACTAACTTTAAGCATCAGCTGTCAGAGCAGCTCACAGATCACTGCACCTGTACATAGCACATCTGTAAATAGCCCACCCAACTACCTCATCCCCATATTGTTATTTTTTTTTTGCTCCTTTGCACCCCAGTATCTCTACTTGCACATTCACCTTCTGCACATATATCACTCCAGTGTTTAATTGCTAAATTGTAATTATCGCCATTATGGCCTATTTATTGCCTTACCTCCCTAATCTTACCTTATTTGCACACACTGTATATAGACATTTCTATTGTATTATTGACTGTATGCTTGTTTATCCCATCTGTAACTCTGTGTTGTTGTTTGTGTCACACTGCTTTGCTTTATCTTGGCCAGGTCGCAGTTGTAAATGAAGAACTTGTTCTTAGGGTTCTTAGGGTTCAACATGCTAACAGAGGTAAGACAAGTGTGATGTCAACATGCTAACAGAGGTAAGACAAGTGTGATGTCAACATGCTAACAGAGCTAAGACAAGTGTGATGTCAACATGCTAACAGAGCTAAGACAAGTGTGATGTCAACATGCTAACAGAGGTAAGACAAGTGTGATGTCAACATGCTAACAGAGGTAAGACAAGTGTGATGTCAACATGCTAACTGAGGTAAGACAAGTGTGATGTCAACATGCTAACAGAGATAAGACAAGTGTGATGTCAACATACTAACAGAGGTAAGACAAGTGTGATGTCAACATGCTAACAGAGGTAAGACAAGTGTGATGTCAACATGCTAACAGAGCTAAGACAAGTATGATGTCAACATGCTAACAACGCTAAGACAAGTGTGATGTCAACATGCTAACAGAGCTAAGACAAGTGTGATGTCAACATGCTAACAGAGCTAAGACAAGTGTGATGTCAACATGCTAACAGAGCTAAGACAAGTGTGATGTCAACATGCTAACAGAGATAAGACAAGTGTGATGTCAACATGCTAACAGAGCTAAGACAAGTGTGATGTCAACATGCTAACAGAGCTAAGACAAGTGTGATGTCAACATGCTAACAGAGGTAATACAAGTGTGATGTCAACATGCTAACAGAGCTAAGACAAGTGTGATGTCAACATGCTAACAGAGCTAAGACAAGTGTGATGTCAACATGCTAACAGAGCTAAGACAAGTGTGATGTCAACATGCTAACAGAGGTAATACAAGTGTGATGTCAACATGCTAACAGAGATAAGACAAGTGTGATGTCAACATGCTAACAGAGCTAAGACAAGTGTGATGTCAACATGCTAACAGAGGTAAGACAAGTGTGATGTCAACATGCTAACAGAGGTAAGACAAGTGTGATGTCAACATGCTAACAGAGCTAAGACAAGTGTGATGTCAACATGCTAACAGAGGTAAGACAAGTGTGATGTCAACATGCTAACAGAGGTAAGACAAGTGTGATGTCAACATGCTAACAGAGATAAGACAAGTGTGATGTCAACATGCTAACAGAGCTAAGACAAGTGTGATGTCAACATGCTAACAGAGCTAAGACAAGTGTGATGTCAACATGCTAACAGAGCTAAGACAAGTGTGATGTCAACATGCTAACAGAGGTAAGACAAGTGTGATGTCAACATGCTAACAGAAGTAAGACAAGTGTGATGAGAGAGAGAGAGGGTGGAGTATTAGAGAGAGAGAGGGAAAGAAAGAGTGAGAGAGAGAGGGTGGAGTATTAGAGAGAGAGAGGGAAAGAAAGAGTGAGAGAGAGAGGGTGGAGTATTAGAGAGAGAGAGGGAAAGAAAGAGTGAGAGAGAGGAGAGGGGGTGGGCCATTCACAGGTACAGTGCATTAGAAAATATAAACGTTTGATTCGTGACTATCTCTCTTCTCTTCCTTTCTCCAGCTCTTCTCTCTCACACAATTAGAGGCTCATTAAAATTCAACAGATTTTAATTGTGAGAGAGTGATGCCTACCTACCTGTTCTCATGTAGCAGGTCAGGCCATTACCCAGAAGGCCATGGGAGAGACAAACAGTAGAATACGCTGTCAATGAAATCAGGGCCTTCACGCTCTCTCTCCCTCTGACACTTCTCTTTCATGTCTCTCTCTTCTCATCCTTTCTCTAGCTCTGCTCTCTTGCACAGAATGTTCTCTGCCTCTCCTGACACACACACACACACACACACACACCTGAACTTTACCGGCCTGACTCACAAGGACACATCCACCTCCCTCCTGTCCTCCCTCTACCTCCCTCCTCTTTCTCCCACGTCCTGCCATCTCACACAGGCTACAACTGAGGGAGGTAGAACACATGGAGGTAGAACTGAGGCACATGAAGGTAGAATTGAGGGAGGTAGAACTGAGGGAGGAAGAACTAAGGGAGGTAGAACTGAGGGAGGTAGAACTGTGGGAGGTAGAACACATGGAGGTAGAACTGAGGGAGGTAGAACTGTGGGAGGTAGAACTGAGGGAGGTAGAACACATGGAGGTAGAACTGAGGGAGGTAGAACTGTGGGAGGTAGAACTGAGGGGGGTAGAACTGAGGGAGGTAGAACTGAGGGGGGTAGAACTGAGGGAGGTAGAACTGAGGGAGGTAGAACTAAGGGAGGTAGAACTGAGGGAGGTAGAACTGAGGGTGGTAGAACTAAGGGAGGTAGAACTGAGGAAGGTAGAACTGTGGGAGGTAGAACTGTGGAAGGTTAGGCACATGGACATGGAAGGTGTAAAAAAAACATGGCCTGACAGTCTGTCTGATTTAATTCAAGACCGAAATTAAACTACTCTAGAACCGACAATGTGGGTCTATCAAAACGAATAAAACTACTCTAGAACCGAAAATGTAATCTATTATAATATGCTACGCACAACATACATTTTGGACATGGGTGGCCCAAAGAATGGAACCCACAACCCTGGCGGTGCAAGCGCCATGCTCTACCAACTGAGCCCACAACCCTGGCGGTGCAAGTCCCATGCTCTACCAACTGAGCCCACAACCCTGGCGGTGCAAGTCCCATGCTCTACCAACGGAGCCCACAACCCTGGCGGTGCAAGTCCCATGCTCTACCAACGGAGCCCACAACCCTGGCGGTGCAAGTCCCATGCTCTACCAACTGAGCCCACAACCCTGGCGGTGCAAGTGCCATGCTCTACCAACTGAGCCCACAACCCTGGCGGTGCAAGTACCATGCTCTACCAACTGAGCCCACAACCCTGGCGGTGCAAGTCCCATGCTCTACCAACTGAGCCCACAACCCTGGCGGTACAAGCGCCATGCTCTACTAACTGAGCCCACAACCCTGGCGGTGCAAGCGTCATGCTCTACCAACTGAGCCATACAGGACAATGTACAGTGCCATAGGAAAGTATTCATACCCATTGACTTGTTCCACATTTGGACTTATTCCAGCTCATCACCCGTCTAACACCATCCCTGCCGTGAAGCATGGTGGTGGCAGCATCATGCTACGGGGATGCATTTCAGCAGCAGGAACTGGGAGACTAATAAGGATGGAGGGAACAATGAATGGAGCCAAATACAGGCAAATCCTTGATGAGAACCTTCAGAGAGCAAACGACCTTAGACTGGGGTGAAGATTTACATTCCAATGGGACAATGACCCCAAGTATACAACCAAAGCAATGCTGGAGTGAACAACATGGCTATATATACAGGGTACCAGTACTGAGTCGATGTGCAGGGTATGAGGTAATAACATGGTTATATATACAGGGTACCAGTACTGAGTCGATGTGCAGGGTACGAGGTAATAACATGGTTATATATACAGGGTACCAGTACTGAGTCGATGTGCAGGGTACGAGGTAATAACATGGTTATATATACAGGGTACCAGTACTGAGTCGATGTGCAGGGTACGAGGTAATAACATGGTTATATATACAGGGTACCAGTACTGAGTCGATGTGCAGGGTATGAGGTAATAACATGGTTATATATACAGGGTACCAGTACTGAGTCGATGTGCAGGGTACGAGGTAATAACATGGTTATATATACAGGGTACCAGTACTGAGTCGATGTGCAGGGTATGAGGTAATAACATGGCTATATATACAGGGTACCAGTACTGAGTCGATGTGCAGGGTATGAGGTAATAACATGGTTATATATACAGGGTACCAGTACTGAGTCGATGTGCAGGGTATGAGGTAATAACATGGCTATATATACAGGGTACCAGTACTGAGTCGATGTGCAGGGTACGAGGTAATAACATGGTTATATATACAGGGTACCAGTACTGAGTCGATGTGCAGGGTATGAGGTAATAACATGGTTATATATACAGGGTACCAGTACTGAGTCGATGTGCAGGGTACGAGGTAATAACATGGTTATATATACAGGGTACCAGTACTGAGTCGATGTGCAGGGTATGAGGTAATAACATGGTTATATATACAGGGTACCAGTACTGAGTCGATGTGCAGGGTACGAGGTAATAACATGGTTATATATACAGGGTACCAGTACTGAGTCGATGTGCAGGGTACGAGGTAATAACATGGCTATATATACAGGGTACCAGTACTGCTCAGCGCCGTCCCGTTCTGTGAGCTTGTGTGGCCTACCACTTCGCGGATGAGCTGGTGTTGTTCTTAGACGTTTCCACTTCACAATAGCAGCACTTACAGTTGACCGGGGGGCAGCTCTAGCAGGACAGACATTGGATTAACTGACTTGTTGGAAAGGTGCCATTCTATGACGGTGCCAAAGTCACTGAGCTCTTCAGTAAGACCATTCTATTGCCAATGTTTGTCTATGGAGATTGCATGGCATTGTGCTTGATTTTATACACCTGTCAGCAACGGGTGAGCCTGAAATAGCTGAATCCACTAATTCGAAGGGGTGTCCACATACTTTTGTATATATAATGTAACTAACTGAATACTGTATTTAACTAACTGAATACTGTATATAACTAACTGAATACTGTATATAACTAACTGAATACTGTATGTAACTAACTGAATACTGTATATAACTAACTGAATACTGTATATAACTAACTGAATACTGTATGTAACTAACTGAATACTGTATATAACTAACTGAATACTGTATATAACTAACTGAATACTGTATGTAACTAACTGAATACTGTATATAACTAACTGAATACTGTATATAACTAACTGAATACTGTATATAACTAACTGAATACTGTATATAACTAACTGAATACTGTATATAACTAACTGAATACTGTATATAACTAACTGAATACTGTATGTAACTAACTGAATACTGTATATAACTAACTGAATACTGTATATAACTAACTGAATACTGTATATAACTAACTGAATACTGTATATAACTTGTTTAAGGAATTTTGTTGCTTCATCTCATGAGAAAACCATGGAATATTTCTAATGGCTGACCTAGATGTGCAATGACATGCTGACATGACAGATGCTGTGGTAATTTGCCCAACCAAGATGAAGGAAGTTCAGGTGAATCTGATCATTCATTGACCGACTGTCTGACTGCATGACTGACTGACTGACTGTCTGTCTGACTGTCTGACTGACTGTCTTTCTGTCTGACTGCGTGACTGACCGTCTGTCTGACTGACTGACTGTTTGACTGTCTGCCTGACTGACTGTCTTTCTAACTGTCGGTCTGTCTGACTGACTGTCTGTCTGACTGTCTGTCTGTCTGACTACAATGAACAACAATAGAAGTGCAACATTAAACCCTTTCTCAGATTTTACAGAGATAAAAATTTTCATATATGGAAATTAATTAGTCTCTAATCTATATATTTGACTGGGAATACAGATCTGCATCTGTTGGTCACAGATACCTTAAGAAAAAGTTAGGGACGTGGATCAGAAAACCAGTCAGTATCTGGTGTGACCATTTGCCTCATGCAGCACAATACATCTCCTTCACATAGAGTTGATCAGGCTGTTGATTGTGGCCTGTGGAATGTTGTCCCACTCCTCTTCAATGGCTGTGTGAAGTCGCTGGATATTGGTGGGAACTGGAACACGCTGTCGTACACGTCGATCCAGAGCATCCCAAACATGCTCAATTGGTGACAGTATACAGGCTATAGAAGAACTGGGACATGAAGAGCTGTTAGGGTCATGTACTGTAGGTCTGGTTGTTGACAGCTGTTAGGGTCATGTACTGTATGTCTGGTTGTTGACATGAAGAGCTGTTAGGGTCATGTACTGTAGGTCTGGTTGTTGACATGAAGAGCTGTTAGGGTCATGTACTGTAGGTCTGGTTGTTGACATGAAGAGCTGTTAGGGTCATGTACTGTAGGTCTGGTTGTTGACAGGAAGAGCTGTTAGGGTCATGTACTGTAGGTCTGGTTGTTGACATGAAGAGCTGTTAGGGTCATGTACTGTAGGTCTGGTTGTTGACAGCTGTTAGGGTCATGTACTGTATGTCTGGTTGTTGACAGGAAGAGCTGTTAGGGTCATGTACTGTAGGTCTGGTTGTTGACATGAAGAGCTGTTAGGGTCATGTACTGTAGGTCTGGTTGTTGACAGCTGTTAGGGTCATGTACTGTAGGTCTGGTTGTTGACATGAAGAGCTGTTAGGGTCATGTACTGTAGGTCTGGTTGTTGACAGGGAATACAGCCCATCAGCATTAAGTCCGGTTGATCATTGACATGGATGCTCTGTGCTTCAGAATGAGTAATGCCTACATGATGATCATTATGATAATGACACAAATAAAACGCTTCAGGAAAAGGGACATTTCTTTGGATCTGGAGTTTTTCCTTCCGACTCTAGAAACAAAACATCCCTTGATAAAGACCTTTATGAAGGGGACAGGAGTTTTTCTCAGTCAGGTGTGTCACAAAGAGGTTGTATTCAGGTGACAATCAGAGTCACCTCAACCTATTCCTTCCTGTCTGTGACATCACACCCCAACCTCTGAGCAGCCAATGGGAACTCTACGTCTCAACCTTGTTTATGTCTCACCCGCTGTGTGCAACCCTTCTATATCCTTGGCTGGTGAACAACTACTTAATCAACTGAACCCCTTTCACCGAAATCACGGCTAAGCTCACAACTGAGCTCTGTCTGAGCTCTGTCTGTCTGAGCTCTGTCTGCCTGCCTGCCTGCCTGCCTGTCTGTCTGAGCTCTGCCTGTCTGTCTGTCTGAGCTCTGTCTGCCTGCCTGCCTGTCTGAGCTCTGTCTGCCTGCCTGCCTGTCTGTCTGTCTGAGCTCTGTCTGCCTGCCTGTCTGTCTGTCTGTCTGAGCTCTGTCTGCCTGCCTGCCTGTCTGAGCTCTGTCTGTCTGTCTGAGCTCTGTCTGCCTGCCTGCCTGCCTGTCTGTCTGAGCTCTGCCTGCCTGTCTGTCTGTCTGAGCTCAGTCTGCCTGCCTTTCTGTCTGTCTGTCTGGCTAAGCTCTGTCTGCCTGCCTGCCTGTCTGAGCTCTGTCTGCCTGTCTGTCTATCTGAGATCTGTCTGCCTGCCTGCCTGCCTGTCTGTCTGAGCTCTGTCTGCCTGCCTGCCTGTCTGAGCTCTGTCTGTCTGTCTGTCTGAGCTCTGTCTGCCTGCCTGCCTGCCTGCCTGTCTGTCTGAGCTCTGCCTGCCTGTCTGTCTGTCTGAGCTCAGTCTGCCTGCCTGCCTGTCTGTCTGGCTGAGCTCTGTCTGCCTGCCTGTCTGAGCTCTGTCTGCCTGCCTGTCTGTCTGTCTGAGATCTGTCTGCCTGCCTGCCTGCCTGTCTGTCTGAGCTCTGTCTGCCTGCCTGCCTGTCTGAGCTCTGTCTGCCTGACTGCCTGTCTGTCTGTCTGAGCTCTGTCTGTCTGAGCTCTGTCTGCCTGCCTGTCTGTCTGGGTCAACAGCATCAATGTAACAGTATAACTTTAGACCATCCCCTCGCCCCTACCCGGTGCGAACCAGAGACCCTCTGCACACATCAACAACAGGCCCCCACGAAGCATCGTTACCCATCGCTCCACAAAAGCCGCGGCCCTTGCAGAGCAAAGGGGGAACCACTACTTCAAGGTCTCAGAGCAAGTGACGTCACCGATTGAAACACTATTTAGCGCGCACCACCGCTAACTAGCTAGCCGTTTCACATCCGTTACAGTAACATCAGGTCTCTCTCAGTATTAACACCAGGTCTCTCAGTATTAACACCAGGTCTCTCTCAGTATTAACACCAGGTCTCTCTCAGTATTAACACCAGGTCTCTCTCAGTATTAACACCAGGTCTCTCTCAGTATTAACACCAGGTCTCTCTCAGTATTAACACCAGGTCTCTCTCAGTATTAACACCAGGTCTGTCTCAGTATTAACACCAGGTCTCTCTCAGTATTAACACCAGGTCTCTCTCAGTATTAACATCAGGTCTCTCTCAGTATTAACACCAGGTCTATCTCTCTCTCTCTCAGTATTAACACCAGGTCTCTCTCAGTATTAACACCATGTCTCTCTCTCTCTCAGTATTAACACCAGGTCTCTCTCAGTATTAACACCAGGTCTCTCTCTCAGTAGTAACACCAGGTCTCTCTCAGTATTAACACCAGGTCTCTCTCAGTATTAACACCAGGTCTCTCTCAGTATTAACACCAGGTCTCTCTCAGTATTAACACCAGGTCTCTCTCAGTATTAACACCAGGTCTGTCTCAGTATTAACACCAGGTCTCTCTCAGTATTAACACCAGGTCTCTCTCAGTATTAACATCAGGTCTCTCTCAGTATTAACACCAGGTCTATCTCTCTCTCTCTCAGTATTAACACCAGGTCTCTCTCAGTATTAACACCATGTCTCTCTCTCTCTCAGTATTAACACCAGGTCTCTCTCAGTATTAACACCAGGTCTCTCTCTCAGTAGTAACACCAGGTCTCTCTCAGTATTAACACCAGGTCTCTCTCAGTATTAACACCAGGTCTCTCTCAGTATTAACACCAGGTCTCTCTCAGTATTAACACCGGGTCTCTCTCAGTATTAACACCGGGTCTCTCTCAGTATTAACACCAGGTCTCTCAGTATTAACACCAGGTCTCTCTCAGTATTAACACCAGGTCTCTCTCAGTACTAACACCAGGACTCTCTCAGTATTAACACCAGGTCTTTCTCAGTATTAACACCAGGTCTCTCTCAGGATTAACACCAGGTCTTTCTCAGTATTAACACCAGGTCTCTCTCAGGATTAACACCAGGTCTCTCTCAGTATTAACACCAGGTCTCTCTCAGTATTAACACCAGGTCTCTCTCAGTATTAACACCAGGTCTCTCTCAGTATTAACACCAGGTCTCTCTCAGTATTAACACCAGGTCTCTCTCAGTATTAACACCAGGTCTCTCTCAGTATTAACACCAGGTCTCTCTCTCTCTCAGTATTAACACCAGGTCTCTCTCAGTATTAACACCAGGTCTCTCTCAGTATTAACACCAGGTCTCTCTCAGTATTAACACCAGGTCTCTCTCAGTATTAACACCGGGTCTCTCTCAGTATTAACACCGGGTCTCTCTCAGTATTAACACCAGGTCTCTCTCAGTATTAACACCAGGTCTCTCTCAGTATTAACACCGGGTCTCTCTCAGTATTAACACCAGGTCTCTCTCAGTATTAACACCGGGTCTCTCTCAGTATTAACACCAGGTCTCTCTCAGTATTAACACCAGGTCTCTCTCAGTATTAACACCAGGTCTCTCTCAGTATTAACACCAGGTCTCTCTCAGTATTAACACCAGGTCTCTCTCAGTATTAACACCAGGTCTCTCTCAGTATTAACACCAGGTCTCTCTCAGTATTAACACCAGGTCTCTCTCAGTATTAACACCAGGTCTCTCTCAGTATTAACACCAGGTCTCTCTCAGTATTAACACCAGGTCTCTCTCAGTATTAACACCAGGTCTCTCTCAGTATTAACACCAGGTCTCTCTCAGTATTAACACCAGGTCTCTCTCAGTATTAACACCAGGTCTCTCTCAGTATTAACACCAGGTCTCTCTCAGTATTAACACCAGGTCTCTCTCAGTACTAACACCAGGTCTCTCTCAGTACTAACACCAGGTCTCTCTCAGTACTAACACCAGGTCTCTCTCAGTATTAACACCAGGTCTCTCTCAGTATTAACACCAGGTCTCTCTCAGTATTAACACCAGGTCTCTCTCAGTACTAACACCAGGTCTCTCTCAGTATTAACACCAGGTCTCTCTCAGTATTAACACCAGGTCTTTCTCAGTATTAACACCAGGTCTCTCTCAGTATTAACACCAGGTCTTTCTCAGTATTAACACCAGGTCTCTCTCAGTATTAACACCAGGTCTCTCTCAGTATTAACACCAGGTCTCTCTCAGTATTAACACCAGGTCTCTCTCAGTATTAACACCAGGTCTCTCTCAGTATTAACACCAGGTCTCTCTCAGTATTAACACCAGGTCTTTCTCAGTATTAACACCAGGTCTCTCTCAGTATTAACACCAGGTCTCTCTCAGTATTAACACCAGGTCTCTCTCAGTATTAACACCAGGTCTCTCTCAGTACTAACACCAGGTCTCTCTCAGTACTAACACCAGGTCTCTCTCAGTATTAACACCAGGTCTCTCTCAGTATTAACACCAGGTCTCTCTCAGTATTAACACCGGGTCTCTCTCAGTATTAACCCCAGGTCTCTCTCAGTATTAACACCAGGTCTCTCTCAGTACTAACACCGGGTCTCTCTCAGTATTAACACCAGGTCTCTCTCAGTATTAACACCTGGTCTCTCTCAGTATTAACACCAGGTCTCTCTCAGTATTAACACCAGGTCTCTCTCAGTACTAACACCGGGTCTCTCTCAGTATTAACACCAGGTCTCTCTCAGTATTAACACCAGGTCTCTCTCAGTATTAACACCAGGTCTCTCTCAGTATTAACACCAGGTCTCTCTCAGTATTAACACCAGGTCTCTCTCAGTACTAACACCAGGTCTCTCTCAGTACTAACACCAGGTCTCTCTCAGTACTAACACCAGGTCTCTCTCAGTATTAACACCAGGTCTCTCTCAGTATTAACACCAGGTCTCTCTCAGTATTAACACCAGGTCTCTCTCAGTATTAACACCAGGTCTCTCTCAGTATTAACACCAGGTCTCTCTCTCAGTGTAGAAGAAAAGCACACTGTAATCCATTGACCAATAAAGTAAAGACAACAAGTGTCATCTGTCCAAAGGAAGGAAGGCAGCTTGAATATTCAAACTTTAACCAAAAGACTTGGTGAGCCCTAACCCTGGCTAATAGTACAGATAGGTAATGACACTATATATACAAAAGTATGTGGACACCCCTTGAAATTAGTGGATTTGGCTATTTCAGCTTCAACCGTTGATGACAGGTGTATAAAATGGAGCACACAGCCATGCAATCTCCATAGACAAACATTGGCACTGTAATGGTCTTACTGAAGAGCTCAGTGACTGTGTGGCATCATCATAGGATGCCACGTTTCCAACAAGTCAGTTTGTCACATTTCTGCCCTGCTGGAGCTGCCCCCCGGTCAACTGTAATTGCTGTTATTATGAAGTGGGAACGTCTAGGAGCAACAACGGCTCAGCCGTGAAGTGGTAGGCCACACAAGCAAAAAATCTTCTGTCCTCTGTTGCAACACTCACTACCAAGTTCCAAACTGCCTCTGGAAGCAACGTCAGCACAATAACTGTTCGTCGGGAGCTTCATGAAATGGGTTTCCATGGCTGAGCAGCTGCACACAACGCCATTCGTTGGCTGGAGTGGTGTGAAGCAATTGGACTCTGGAGCAGTGGAAAAAGTGATGAACCACGCTTCACCATCTGGCAGTCCGACGGACGAATCTGGGTTTGGTGGATGCCAGGAGAACGCTACCTGCTCCAATGCATAGTGCCAACTGTAAAATTTGGTGGAGGAGGAATAATGGTCTGGGGATGTTTTTCATGATTCGGGTCCCTTCGTTCCAGTGAAGGGAAATCTTAACGCTACAGCATACAATGACATTCTAGACAATTCTGTGCTTCCAACTTTGTGGCAATTGTTTGAGGAAAGCTTTTTCCTGTTTCAGCATGACAATGCCCCCGTTCAGAAAGCGAGGACCATATACGAAAAAGTTTTTTTTGCGATCGGCATGGAAGAACTTGACTGGCCTGCACAGAGCCCTGACCTCAACCCCATTGAAAACCTTTTGGATTAATTGGAACGCCGACTGCAAGCCAGGCCTAATCCGCTGTAATCACTCTTAGAGACTCACCAGAAAGAATCAACAGCTGTAATCACTCTTAGAGACTCAACAGAAAGACTCAACAGCTGTAATCACTGTTAGAGACTCAGCAGAAAGACTCAACAGCTGTAATCACTCTTAGAGACTCAGCAGAAAGACCCAACAGCTGTAATCACTCTTAGAGACTCAACAGAAAGACTCAACAGCTGTAATCGCTCTTAGAGACTCAGCAGAAAGACTCAACAGCTGTAATCGCTCTTAGAGACTCAGCAGAAAGACTCAACAGCTGTAATCACTCTTAGAGACTCACCAGAAAGACTCAACAGCTGTAATCACTCTTAGAGACTCAGCAGAAAGACTCAACAGCTGTAATCACTCTTAGAGACTCACCAGAAAGACTCAACAGCTGTAATCACTCTTAGAGACTCAGCAGAAAGACTCAACAGCTGTAATCGCTCTTAGAGACTCAGCAGAAAGACTCAACAGCTGTAATCACTCTTAGAGACTCAGCAGAAAGACTCAACAGCTGTAATCACTCTTAGAGACTCACCAGAAAGACTCAACAGCTGTAATCACTCTTAGATACTCACCAGAAAGACTCAACAGCTGTAATCACTCTTAGAGACTCACCAGAAAGACTCAACAGCTGTAATCACTCTTAGAGACTCACCAGAAAGACTCAACAGCTGTAATCACTCTTAGAGACTCACCAGAAAGACTCAACAGCTGTAATCACTCTTAGAGACTAACCAGAAAGACTCAACAACTGTAATCACTCTTAGAGACTCACCAGAAAGACTCAACAGCTGTAATCACTCTTAGAGACTCACCAGAAAGACTCAACAGCTGTAATCACTCTTAGAGACTCACCAGAAAGACTCAACAGCTGTAATCACTCTTAGAGACTCACCAGAAAGACTCAACAGCTGTAATCACTCTTAGAGACTCGCCAGAAAGACTCAACAGCTGTAATCACTCTTAGAGACTCAGCAGAAAGACTCAACAGCTGTAATCACTCTTAGAGACTCACCAGAAAGACTCAACAGCTGTAATCACTCTTAGAGACTCAGCAGAAAGACTCAACAGCTGTAATCACTCTTAGAGACTCAGCAGAAAGACTCAACAGCTGTAATCACTCTTAGAGACTCACCAGAAAGACTCAACAGCTGTAATCACTCTTAGAGACTCACCAGAAAGACTCAACAGCTGTAATCGCTGCCAAAGGTGATTCAGTCAAAAGTTTGGACACACCGACTCATTCCAAGGTTTTTCTGTATTTTTACTATTTTCTACACTGTAGGATAATAGTGAAGACATCGAAACTATGAAATTACACATATGGAATCATGTAGTAAGTAAAAAAGTGTTAAATTAAAATATATTTTATGTTTTATATTCTTCAAAGTGGCCACCCTTTGCCTTGATGACTCTTGGCATTCTCTCAACCAGGGTTGATGAAATAAATGAGATATTTCTGTATTTCATTTTCAATAAATTTGCTAAAATGTAAAAATTTAAAAAAACATGTTTTCACTTTGTTATTATGTGGTATTGTGTGTAGAGAAAAACAGATGATTCATCTATTTTGAATTCAGGCTGTAACACCAGAAAAATGTGGAATAAGTCAAGGGGTATTAAACCTACATTCTAAAGGCACTGTACTTTTCGGGGAATTTTTAAAATACTTGGAATATTATTCAATTCCATGTTGGCTCTATGCCTGGAAATGCCATTGTCTGGAGCAAAGGATCCCAATTTCAAACTCTCCAAAAAAAAGTGTTTAAAATTCTAAAAATGGACAATAATAGATATTAACTGAACAATGATCATATGTAGTTTCTTGCAATAGCCCCCTGTGACTTTAAATACTATTTCTCTCAAAACTGTGATGCCTACAAGATGTGTCCGTTGATTTGGTCAACTCTGTTATATTTGTCTAAAATCCTAAATGAATCAGGAATGAGCAGGGCCACCTATACCCTTAAGGACCCCTTAAGGGGGAAAAAGGGTGAACCAGTACTTCAAGGTCTCAGAGCGAGTGACGTCACCGATTGAAAAGCTATTAACGTGCACCACCGCTAACTAGCTAGCCATTTCACATCGGTTACGTAAGCCTAATGTTTACTTAATAAATATTTTATGTTCTAAATCTAAAACGTGCTAAAATGCTAACACATTTCATCGTGCTACAAAATCAAGCAAAAAGAAGTTTGGAGATTTGTATTACATATTTGAATAATCTAATATTAGAATTAAACAATCAATGCCTTTAAACACTTGTTGGACAATTTGCATGCCTTTTGGGTGTGGGTCTGACGTAGTGGAAATAAATCCAGATCGTTGCATTTTATGGGGAATTAGTACTAAAGTAGGGGGTTATTCTTTTACATGGTGTGACAGCTGATACTTTGGTCTTTCAAAATCAAGACAAATATTTGTGGAAAGAAAGTTGAAATTGTCCCATCTTTTTAAGAATTATTGAGGTTTAAAACAGGACATTTTTCTCTCAGCCTCATGTATAATAAACCAGGTGGTTCGAGCCCTGAATGCTGATTGGCTGAAAGCAAATGTATATCAGACAACTGTTCTAAATACTTTGGTAACCAGTTTATCATAGCAATAAGGCACCACGGGGGTTTGTGGTATATGGCCACTATATTGCGGCTAAGGGGCAATATCCAGGTACTCTGTGTTGCGTCATGCTTAAGAACAGCCCTTAGCAGTGGAATATTGGCCATATACCAAACCCCCTCGAGCCTTATTGCGTAGCCCTTTCCTGCAGTCAAATGACCAAATCGCGCTCTTTTGACCTCATGGGTGGAATGATTAATTAAATATAGCATGAAGGGTGTGGGGTTCTGGCCCTGCTCGGACCTTGCGCCGCGGCCACTAAACTGGCCTGGCATTTGTTTTTATCTGTCGAGAACAGTGGTCACCACCCGGTCCATCGCAATCGACTGGTCGGTCTCCAAGGCAATCGACTGGTCGGTCTCCAAGGCAATCGACTGGTCGGTCTCCAAGGCAATCGACTGGTCGGTCTCCAAGGCAATCGACTGGTCGGTCTCCAAGGCAATCGATTGGTCGGTCTCCAAGGCAATCGACTGGTCGGTCTCCAAGGCATTCTAGTCGATCACCAAACATTTTAGTTTAAAAAAAACAACAACGATAAAGCCTCCTATTTGTATTATTCGTTTCGCGTTGTTGACGGCAGGTGCACTTGATTTAGCAGGCCAAGCGCAGGGAAGAAACAGTGTTCCCATGTTGAAGCATTTCACGAGTCTGAAGGTAGACTTCCGCCTCCGAGACAGGCCCAGAGAGCAAGTCAAGTGTATCATGTATCATACCGCTGGCCAGTGTTCCGATAAGCTTCCGTTGTTATTATTATCGGATTGTGTCTTTGTTTAATATGGCTGAATAGTTCACTTTCTCTGGTCATAGGAGTAGCAACATGAATTAGTGCACGAGTCAGAAATAATGCAGTTCGACTTGAGTTTCGCCACCAGCTGGGAGACTGAAGTGTGATCATATATCTACATTATCTAAAAGATCATTTCAAAATGGTCTGAGAAGAACAATTCAAGCATAGCCAATATGCAGTGATAATGTATTGGGCTTATAGCCTGCTGCACAAAACTCATTGATAAAGAACTGTTTTAATTGGTGAATGTTGCATAGGCTTCTTCATTTTTTTAAAGTCATGTTTTTTTAAATATCTGAGCGGTAGATCTCAGCTTGTATTTTACCTCAGAAATGGACCTTAACACAGAAAAGGTAGGTGACCACTGGTCTAGAACTACAAAAGTTGTTTAAAAAAAACCTACCTCCGGTTGACTTAAATTGAACGTCTCAGCTATTTTCCCGTAGAGTTCTTTGACGTTATTAAATCCCTCGATCCTTCCGGTGGGGCTGCCGTGGGCGAGCTGAGTGTGGAACTCTAGTTTGGGCCGCAGGTTGGCAGGTGGCGGTGGGAGCCCAGCACCGTTTACGGTCGACTTCACGGAGCGCCCACCGGTGTGTCCACCGACCTCCTCATTCTCCACCAGGTTCGAGCTCTCCCTCGACTTGTTCTTCTTTCGTCTCAGTCCTAAAGGCATCGTGTGGCGGCGTCAATAAATCTGTTTCTGGACTGTTGATAAATCCGGTGGTCTGTCTGTCCGGTTAAAACATTGGAGTGGCTAGCTACCTCTTCCACAAATCCTCCTTCCTTCCGCCTTTACCTCGACTAAACTCGACTGACTATCCTTTATCCCCAGGTTCGACTTTGTTCTCCGACAGTGAGTAAGTTGTCAACCCAACACCTGACTCGATCATTAAACAGTAGGTAATATTCAACAGGTAGGTGACGACCGTGTGGCGCGGTGTCTTCCTTGTTCCACGGTCTCTCCGACTGTATAAAACACACAGGCTGCTCCGCGGTGAACAATAGCGACTCTGTCTCAAAATGCTGTGCCGGGAAAGGAGGCTTGGTGGGGGCAGGAGTCCTGGCGGTGGGGCCATGAAGATATGCGCCATAGACCCCTTCTTCTTTACTCGAAACAACACACATCCAAAGGACACATTTAGTTACTAAGCGCTTACAACTGTTACGTGCAGTTCCTTTGTTGAATGTGTTGATTTTAACTCCCCTCGCCTTATAAATATCTATTGTTTTATTAGCAAATCCTTCAAATGAATCATGTCAATTCATCTGGTTTTGACCTTTTTGCCCGTCCATGACCATTCTCTGACCTTCCCCCATTGGATGAATAAACACTATAAGACTCCAACCACCTGCTTCCTGTGTCTGCATCTGGGTCTCGCCTTGATAGGGAATAGGGTGTACTATATAGGGAATAGTGTGCACTATATAGGGAATAGGGTGCACTATATAGGGAATAGGGTGCACTATATAGGGAATAGGGTGTACTATATAGGGAATAGGGTGCACTATATAGGGAATAGGGTGTACTATATAGGGAATAGGGTGCACTATATAGGGAATAGGGTGCACTATATAGGGAATAGGGTGCACTATATAGGGAATAGGGTGCACTATATAGGGAATAGTGTGCACTATATAGGCAATAGGGTGCACTATATAGGGAATAGGGTGCACTATATAGGGAATAGGGTGCACTATATAGGGAATACTGTGCACTATATAGGGGATAGGGTGCACTATATAGGGAATAGGGTGCACTATAGAGGGAATAGTGTGCACTATATAGGGAATAGGGTGCACTATATAGGGAATAGTGTGCACTATATAGGGAATAGGGTGTACTATATAGGGAATAGTGTGCACTATATAGGGAATAGTGTGCACTATATAGGGAATAGGGTGTACTATATAATCAGATAACCACACTTAGCTCCTATAAATCTGGCTGAGTGAGGTGGTGTCTCCTGGGTGAATGGCTCGTCTCTGTGTTAGTTACAATGTTGATGTGTTAGTTACACTGTAATGTTTATGTGTTAGTTACACTGTTGATGTGTTCGGAACAGACAACCAGTCGTTGGTTACTGCAGCTGGACACACACACACATACAGACATACACAGACAGACATACACACACACACACACACACAGACAGACATACACACACACACAGACAGACATACACACACACAGACATACACACACACACATACAGACACACACACACAGACATACACACACACACAGACATACACACACACACAGACATACACACACACAGACAGACACACACACACATACAGACACACACACACAGACATACACACACACACAGACATACACACACACACAGACATACACACACACACAGACATACACACACACAGACAGACACACACACACAGACAGACAGACACACATACAGACACACACAGGCTGTGTGCATTTCCTCATGACCTGTACTGGGCTGTGTGCATTTCCTCATGACCTGTACTGGGCTGTGTTGACACTATATTATACTTCAGACAGTGTAGTTACAGAACCTGAAGATAAATATCATCGGAGTGTTGTGTTGAAATGATTGTGTCTCTTTCCGAGGTGTAAACGAGATTTCCAAATGTTTTATTTGTAAAGTACTGTATGCCTTTCAGAGTTACAAATGTTTTATTTGTAAAGTACTGTATGCCTTTCAGAGTTACAAATGTTTATTATGAAAATACGTACAGTACTTTGTTTGAACTTTACATTTAATGTGAATCTCCCCCAGAACAATGGGGCCAGTATAAACCACGTCATTTACTTTGTGAACAAACCCCATCGGTCCTCAGATCTCTACATCCTTGTCTTGTGTTACATTATACAGTATATAATCAATGTTACAGTATATAATCAATGTTACATTCCGTGGCACACACTATGTCTAGTCCCAATCGGCACCCTATTCCCTATATAGTGCACTACTTTAGACCAGAGTCCTATGGGGCCCTATTCCCTACATAGTGCACTACTTTAGACCAGAGTCCTATGGGGCCCTATTCCCTACATAGTGCACTACTTTAGACCAGAGTCCTATGGGGCCCTATTCCCTACATAGTGCACTACTTTAGACCAGAGTCCTATGGGGCCCTATTCCCTACATAGTGCACTACTTTAGACCAGAGTCCTATGGAACCCTACTCCCCATGTAGTGCACTACTTTAGACCAGAGTCCTATGGGGCCCTATTCCCTACATAGTGCACTACTTTAGACCAGAGTCCTATGGAACCCTATTCCTACATAGTGCACTACTTTAGACCAGAGTCCTATGGAACCCTACTCCCTATGTAGTGCACTACTTTAGACCAGAGTCCTATGGGGCCCTATTCCCTACATAGTGC
The DNA here is from genome assembly GCF_002021735.2 of Oncorhynchus kisutch. Lineage (NCBI taxonomy): Eukaryota > Metazoa > Chordata > Actinopteri > Salmoniformes > Salmonidae > Oncorhynchus > Oncorhynchus kisutch. The sequence continues at coordinate 45,588,177 of NC_034203.2, read as the reverse complement.
ACTACTTTAGACCAGAGTCCTATCCGGCCCTATTCCCTACATAGTGCACTACTTTAGACCAGAGTCCTATGGAACCCTACTCCCTATGTAGTGCACTACTTTAGACCAGAGTCCTATGGGGCCCTATTCCCTACATAGTGCACTACTTTAGACCAGAGTCCTATGGGGCCCTACTCCCTATGTAGTGCACTACTTTAGACCAGAGTCCTATGGGGCCCTATTCCCTATATAGTGCACTACTTTAGACCAGAGTCCTATGGGGCCCTATTCCCTATATAGTGCACTACTTTAGACCAGAGTCCTATGGAACCCTATTCCCTACATAGTGCACTACTTTAGACCAGAGTCCTATGGAACCCTATTCCCTACATAGTGCACTACTTTAGACCAGAGTCCTATGGGGCCCTATTCCCTACATAGTGCACTACTTTAGACCAGAGTCCTATGGAACCCTATTCCCTACATAGTGGACTACTTTAGACCAGAGTCCTATAGAACCCTATTCCCTACATAGTGCACTACTTTAGACCAGAGTCCTATGGGGCCCTGTTCCCTACATAGTGCACTACTTTAGACCAGAGTCCTATGGGGCCCTATTCCCTACATAGTGCACTATGAACAGAATAGGGTTCCATTTGGGACGCACACCAAATCAAATGAGACATAACAGAAAGGAACATGGGGTGAATGTGGGAAGGACCCAAATAAACAAATGTTTACTGTCAAATATTAACACATTTACTTCCACGTATATCAACTTTGCCGCATGCACAGTATTTAGACAAAACACCAAACAGATAACAAATATGAATTGCACATTCTTTAGAAAGGGCCTCGATCTGTGAACAGTCATCATTGTCCTCATGTGTGAGGAGAGAGGAGGATGAGAGAGAGAGGAGAGAGAGAGGAGAGAGAGAGGAGAGAGAGAGAGGAGAGAGAGAGGAGAGAGAGGAGGATGAGAGAGAGAGGAGAGAGAGAGAGGAGAGAGAGAGAGGAGAGAGAGAGGAGAGAGAGAGAGGAGAGAGAGAGAGGAGAGAGAGAGGAGAGAGAGGAGGATGAGAGAGAGAGGAAAATGAGAGAGAGAGGAGGATGAGAGAGAAAGAGGAGAGAGGTTGAATGAGAGAGAGATAGATCGATAGAGGAGGTTGAGAGAGAGAAAGAGGAGAGTGAGGAGGTTGAAAGAGAGAGGAGAGAGACATAAGGATGAGAGAGAGAGGAGAAAGAGAGAGGAGGTTGAAAGAGAGAAAGAGGAGAGAGAGGAGGTTGAAAGAGAGAGGAGAGAGCGAGGAGGATGAGAGAGAGAGATGAGGATGAGAGAGAGGAGAGAGAGAGAGAAGAGAGAGTAGGTTGGGAGAGAGAAAGAGGAGACAGAGGAGGTTGAAAGAGAGAGGAGAGAGAGAGAGAAGAAGAAGATGAGGAGAGAGAGAGGTGAGGAGGATGAGAGAGAGGAGAGAGAGAGAGAAGAGAGAGAGGTGAGGAGGAGAGACTTCTGTATGTGTAATGTTTACTGTTAATAAAGAGGAGGATGAGAGAGAGAAAGAGGAGACAGGAGGTTGAAAGAGAGAGGAGAGAGAGAGGAGGATGAGAGAGAGAAAGAGGAGACAGGAGGTTGAAAGAGAGAGGAGAGAGAGAGAGAAAGAGGAGAAAGGAGGTTGAAAGAGAGAGGAGAGAGAGAGGAGGTTGAAAGAAAGAGGAGAGAGATAAAGAGGAGAGCAAGAGGAGGATGAGAGAGAGAGGAGGTTGAGAGAGATAGGAGAGAGAGAGGGTTAGAGGAGAGAGGAGTAAGCATCCTGATGTCATCACTTTCTATCCACCAGGAATGTGTCTGTCTGTTAGTCTGTGTGTCTGTGTTTCTCTGTCTCCCTGTGTGTGCCTGTCTGTCTGTCTGTCTGTGTGTGTCTCTCTCTTTCTCTCTCTCTCTGTCTCTCTGTGTATCTCTATCGCTGTGTCTCTGTCTCTCTGTGTGTCTCTGTCGCTGCGTGTCTCTGTCTCTCTGTGTGTCTGTCTGTGTGTGTCTGTCTCTCTCTTTCTCTCTGTCTCTCTGTGTCTGTCTCTCTCTTTCTCTCTCTCTCTGTCTCTCTGTGTATCTCTATCGCTATGTGTCTCTGTCTCTCTGTGTGTCTCTGTCGCTGCGTGTCTCTGTCTCTCTCTCTGTGTCTGTCTCTCTGTCTCGCCGTGTCTCGCCATGTCTGTCTCTCTGTGTGTCTCTATCGCTGGGTGTCTTTGTCTCTCTATGTGTGTCTGTCTCTCTGTGAGTCTCTGTTGCTGTGTGTCTCTGTCTCTCTGTGGTGTCTCTGTCTCTCTGTGTGTCTGTCTCTCTTTCTCTCCGTGTCTCTCCGTGTCTCTCTGTCTCTCCGTGTCTCTCTGTGTGTCTGTTCTTCTAGGAAGCAGGTAAATGCCTCTTCAGGACATCCTTGGCGTTGCTGGGGAGACTCTCAGGAAAGTTCACGTCAAACTCCACCACCAGGTCACCTCTCTGCTCGGGGTTCTTGGGTAAGGGGAGGCCCTGTCCTGCTACAGTCTGTCTCATGCCTGGTTTTATCACATCCGTGATCTTCATGTTACACGTCTTCCCGTCTATCGTAGACACGGTCACCGAGCAACCACACAACGACTAGAAGAGGTAAAGGAGAGGGCACATAGTTAATGACATGTGGACAACACACACACACACACACACACACACACACACACACACACACACACACACACACAAACCACAAGATACTGTAACTAGATATTATAGCTATGATTGGTCTGTAATCGTCTCCAGATTTGTGGTTAGATTTCCTTGACAGATTGAACATGTGCTCTTCTGGTTTGGTGCTTTG